>NC_037672.1:185531933-185831933 GCF_003255815.1 Theropithecus gelada | reverse complement strand
GGTTGAACTAGTTTACAGTCCCACCAACAGTGTAAAGTGTTCCTATTTCTTCACATCCTCTCCAGCACCTGTTGTTTCCTGACTTTTTAATGATTGCCATTCTAACTGGTGTGAGATGGTATCTCATTGTGGTTTTGATTTGCATTTCTCTGATGACCAGTGATGATGAGCATTTTTTCATGTGTCTGTTGGCTGCATAAATGTCTTCTTTTGAGAAGTGTCTGTTCATATCCTTTGCCCACTTTTTGATGGGGTTGTTTTTTTCTTGTAAATTTGTTTGAGTTATTTGTAGGTTCTGGATATTAGCCCTTTGTCAGATGAGTAGATTGCAAAAATTTTCTCCCATTCTGTAGGTTGCCTGTTCACTCTGATGGTAGTTTCTTTTGCTGTGCAGAAGCTCTTTAGTTTAATTAGATCCCATTTGTTCATTTTGGTTTTTGTTGCCATTGCTTTTGGTGTTTTAGACATGAAGTCCTTGCCCATGCCTATGTCCTGAATGGTATTGCCTAGGTTTTCTTCTAGGGTTTTATGGTTTTAGGTCTAACATTTAAGTCTCTAATTCATCTTGAATTAATTTTCGTATAAGGAGTAAGGAAGGGATCCAGTTTCAGCTTTCTACTTATGGCTAGCCAGTTTTCCCAGTACCATTTATTAAATAGGGAATCCTTTCCCCATTTCTTGTTTTTGTCAGGTTTGTCAAAGAACAGATGGTTGTAGATGTGTGGTATTATTTCTGAGGGCTCTGTTCTGTTCCATTAGTCTATATCTCTGTTTTGGCACCAGTACCATGCTGTTTTGGTTACTGCAGCCTTGTAGCATAGTTTGAAGTCAGGTAGCATGAAGCCTCCAGCTTTGTTCTTTTGACTTAGGATTGTCTTGGCAATGTGGGCTCTTTTTTGCTTCCATATGAACTTTAAGGTAGGTTTTTCCAACTCTGTGAAGAAAATCATTGGTAGCTTAATGGGTATGGCATTGAATCTATAAATTCTGTTGGGCAGTATGGCCATTTTCATGATATTGATTCTTCCTATCCATGAGCATGGAATGTTCTTCCATTTCTTTGTGTCCTCTTTTATTTCATTGAGCAGTGGTTTGCAGTTCTCCTTGAAGAGGTCCTTCACATCCCTAGTAAGTTGGAATCCTAGGTATTTTATTCTCTTTGAAGCAATTGTGAATGGGAGTTCATTCATGATTTGGCTCTCTGTCTGTTATTGGTGTATAAGAATAACTGTGATTTTTGCACATTGATTTTGTATCCTGAGACTTTGCTGAAGTTGCTTAT
The DNA here is from genome assembly GCF_003255815.1 of Theropithecus gelada. Taxonomy (NCBI): domain Eukaryota; kingdom Metazoa; phylum Chordata; class Mammalia; order Primates; family Cercopithecidae; genus Theropithecus; species Theropithecus gelada. The sequence goes on along the minus strand of NC_037672.1, from coordinate 185,830,651 downwards.
CAGCTTGAGGAGATTTTGGGCTGAGACGATGGGGTTTTCTAAATAGACAATCATGTCATCTGCAAACAGGGACAATTTGACTTCTTCATTTCCTAATTGAATACCCTTTATTTCTTTCTCTTGCTTGATTGCCCTAGCCAGAACTTCCAACACTATGTTGAATAGGAGTGGTGAGAGAGGGCATCCCTGTCTTGTGCCAGTTTTTAAGGGGAATGCTTCCAGTTTTTGCCCATTCAGTATGATATTGGCTGTGGGTTTGTCATAAATAACTCTTATTATTTTGAGATACGTTCCATCAATACCTAATTTATTGAGAGTTTTTAGCATGAAGGGCTGTTGAATTTTGTCAAAGGCCTTTTCTGCATCTATTGAGATAATCATGTGGTTTTTGTCTTTGGTTGAGGTTGGCAGACCTCCTATCTTCTTCCGCTTTAATCCATCACTTGCACCAACCATGCTAGAGTGATTTGCACCAATCTCATCATGGTGCTCCAACTTAAAGCTGTCCAACTGTGTTTCACCATGTAAATGTGGCAGAAAGCTCCTTAGTACAGCTCTTAAACCATGACCCATCTAGCATGATCTCCTTTATGAGTTCAGTTGCTTTACTTGAGGCATTCAAAGCCTTATTGTGCCAAATACTGTCAGGGTACACAACCTACCAAATACTATCAGATTTCTTACTTCCCTAAAATCCAGTCACATAGACTACTTGCAGTCAGTCTATAGAAAAGCTCAGAATAATAATGCAGCAATCAGTTAATCTAAAGATATAGTTATTAATAACTTTAGATATACTAAGACAAATCTGTGTGTCTGATATCTGAACATGTCTTACAATACTAAAGTTCAACTTTTCATACAAGGTTGTGTTGCTTTCATTCCTTTGAACTTTTAGAACTGGTGTCTTGATAACATTCCATAATAAATTGAATAAGAATAAAGCTTCATGTTTTTTCAAAGTAAACTCCACACTGTAACTACATAATCTGAATATGTTTAGCAGATTTCATAATAATAACTATTGCTTATTTATTGCTTATTATGGGCTTGGCACCTAACATAAACAAACATGCACCTGAAATAACGTGTGCCGAGGAGCTAAAACTCACCAGAAGAAAATATTAGACAACCAACTATGTTGGTTGATCACTGTCTTTACCACCATTTGGAACTGTCGTAACTGACTGAGCAGCAGCACCAGATTACTTTGTTTCTCAAAGTAATGCAAAATTTTATGCTTCCCTAAAACGTTATTATATTTTACGAAGCAATTTGCCTAATGTCGAATTTGGATAATTCTAGAGTATGTAACCTGTAAAGTTTTGAAGGTGGTTATTTCTTCTGAGTCACACAAAGACCCTTTAGCTTTATTGCCTTTCACGCCCCTGTATATTTTCTTCCGGCATCATCCCAGTTAGAGTTGAGTGGGTATTAGAAGACTCTCTTTCATTGTGAAATTGTCTTTATATGTTGTTGTTTTTCTTATCCTTGGATCCAAGTAAAATCCATTTCTTATAGCAGCAAGGAACAAGTCAGCAATAGCTTTATTGTAACTCCTTGAAGGTGTCAGAGAGAGTTTTCGAGCAGGAGTGATGCAGACATCATTTCAGAGGGAATGAGCACCTGGATGCTTTCCAGCAGGAGTGAGGCAGACGTCATTCCGGAGGGAATGGTCAACTTGATGCACAGTTACACAACGAAGGATGGGTGGAGTGGTCACCTGCAGATGGTGACAGTTCTTGCTGTGGGCTTCAGCTGTCACTCTGAGATCACTCATGTAAACTTGGTGACATATACACGCACCTTACATTCTGTGCGCAGCTGTTTGTGTTTTCCCTTTCTATTCCATGTCACAACGTATAAAGCAGCCACAAGATCGGTCTGGCAGAGGCAGTTCGTCTGAATTCAGGAGGAGTACAGGGAACAGGCAGAGCTCTGACATGCAGCCTGAACAGATGGATTCAAGGTCATAAGTCACAGGTGGCCAGAAACCAAAGACAGAAGACTGGTATCCAGAGATTTATTCTGGGATCAGTGGTAACTGCATGATTCTGAATCAGTGAAATTTGGGGATTTCTGAAGCAATTTGTCTTCTTGGAAAGTATAAAATGAGCAGATTATCTCTGCCTGAATTAAAGGGCTGTCTGGATTTGAAAGGATTCTGACCAACAAATACAGTCAGTCTGTCCTCTGCAGATTCCTCAGAAAGCTAACAGATAATACCAGGAGTATTACCTGAGTAACTTTGGGGGGAATCCTGGTTTAAATAAGGTTAACAAGAATCTTTCCTATAATGATTTTCAGATCTTATAATACATTTCTAAAAACATATCAGATCATGGAAGCTTTCAAAACTAAATATCTGGTGGAACTAGTGCTCTGCAGAAAAGTTTTTGAGGAAAGGACACCCTATTCAATAAATGGTGCTGGGATAACTGGCTGGCCACACGCAGAAGAATGAAGCTGAATCCTTGTCACTCACCTTATACAAAAAATAACTCAAGAGGGATCAAAGACTTACATTTAAGACCACAAACCATAAAAATTCTAGAAGATAACTTTGGAAAGACTCTCTAGACATTAGCCTACACAAAGAATTCAAGATTAAGACCCCAAAAGCAAATGCAACAAAAGCAAAAATAAACTAATGGGACCTGATTAAACTAAAAAGCTTCTGCACAGCAAAAGAAATAATCAGCAGAGTAAACAGACAACCCAGAGTGGGAGAAAATCATCTGACAAAGGACTAGTTTTAAGAATCTATAAGGAACTCGAACAAATCAGAAAAAAACCCCAAAAAACAAAAAACAAATAATTCCATCAAACAGAGGCAAAGGACATGAATAGATAATTCTCAAAAGATATACAAGCAGCCAACAAACATATAAAAAAACGCTCAACATCACTAATTACCAAGGAAATGCAAAGTAAAACCACAATGAGATACCACCTTACTCCTGTAGAATGGCTATAATTAATAAGTCAAAAAATAATAGATGTTGGCATGGATGTGGTGAAAAGGGAACACTTTACACTGCTGGTGGGAATGTAAACTAGTACAACCACTATGGAATACAGTACAAAGATTCCTTAAAGGACTAAACATAGAACTACCATTCAATCCAGCAATCCCCCTACTGGATATCTACCCAGAGGAAAAGAGGTCAGTAAATTAAAAAACTGCCTGCATGTTTACAGCAGTATAGTTTCCAATTACAAAGACATGGAACTGGCTTCAGTGCCCATCAACCAACGAGTAGAAAAAGAAAATGTGGTATATATACACCATGGAATTCTATTCAGCCATAAAAAGGAATGAACTAGTGTCTTTTGCAGCAACTTGGATGGAGCTAGAGGCCATTATTCTAAGTGAAGTAACACAGGAGTGGAAAACCAAGTATCATACGTTCTCATTTATAAGTGGGAGCTAAAGCTATAAGATTGCAAAGGGATGAGAGTAACATAATGGACTTGAGACCACAGGGGGAAGGTTGGAAGGGAGGTGGTGGATAAAAGACTGTGCACATTGAGTACAGTGTACACTGCTCAGGTGATGGGTGCACCAAAATCTTAGAAATCACCACTTAAAAACTTATCCACATAACCAAAAACCACCTCTACCCCAAAAACAATGGAAAGAAAAAGAAAAAGAAAAAGAAAAGAAACCTCTTTGGGACATCCTGTGGTAATGGTCTCCTGGCATCCTTAAGGAAGGAAATCTGCTACCTTGGCAGGTGCATTTCCAGGTCTCTTCCCTAAGACTTGGCGGGCTGAATCCCTGGTGTGTGATTGTGATTTCACCAGTTGCTTTGTAAAGGAAAACTAGATATTTGATTCCTCTGTTTTCATGTTACCTCATCCTACTAAGACATTCACTCCCATCAAGTGACCTTTTACCCCATTTTAATTAAATATACTTCCCAGTTCTATACCTGAAGCTAGAAACTGTCTGAATCCTGCATCTCCAGCAGCCTGTCCCCATTTTAATTAAATATACTTCTCAGTCCTATACCTGAAGCTAGAAACTGTCTGAATCCCATATCTCCAGCAGCCTGTCAGAGTATTCAACAGGACAGATATACTTAAATCATACCAGATCTCCTCCCTTCATGGATTATTTGGCTGATTTGAAAAGCACAATGGTAACTAACACCATTACAGCAATAACAAGTTACTCACACTTACTGAGACATGATGTGCCAAGCACTGTGTTACATGGGCTGTCTCAGTCTTCACAACAAATCTGACAGGCAGGCATTGTTATTATTCTGTTTTGTAAGTTTAAGGAAAAGAATCTCTTAAAGAGGATGTGACTTGCCCAAGGTTCTTCAAACTGTTGAGACAAGATACTGACCAAGTAGGTTTTCATCAGAGCCCACATGCTTAGTTACAACGATTTCATCTCTTACAATTTACTTGTTGTGTCCACAATAGTATAATTTTTCTAATAACAGAGGCTAATTAACATTTTGGAGTTATCAACTTCAAATTTAAACCCCAGTCATTAAGTGTTGTCAAGTCCTCCTTATATTTCTCACATTTATCCATTCTTTTTATTCCCATGATGACTACCATATGCTTCCTTTGCTGGATTTTAGCAAAAACGAATCACTAATCTCCCAGGCGCCAGTCTTTTCTATTCCAACAAAATTTGCATACAGCTTCCAGATAATCTGCAATCATTGCTCTCACCACATCACCCTCTTACTCAAATATCTTTACTCTTTCTTCTTTAAGATAAATTCCACAACTCTAAGTGGTGTTGCAGAAATTCTAACATTTGCATTTCGTTGTTCTTATAAATGAAGCTTCCATTCCAACAAAGAGACCTTCTAATCATGGCGGGGATGTACTCTATAGTCCTGACTCAGGTTTTCACACACAATTACTCCCTTGAGGAATGGACTGTCCCTTTCTCTTTATTATCCAAATTCTGTCTGTGCATTATAAATGCATACGAATTTTTAAATAAATAACTACATTAAAATGTCAAAGACTATGTTGGTAGAACTCAATTGTGAGAAATCATTCAAATGACCTTTCCACTCACGCTTTGCCGACACTGCAGTTCAGCTAACATCCTTCAAGAAGATTGGTCTTGCAGCACACGGCTCTCTTGTCCACTTACTAAACAACTATCTGTAGGATAATATTGTTTTCTTGCTATAATTTGGCTTCGGGAGCTTGAGATAATCCATTTAGGTTATTATAAAGGAATATAAGAGTCATAATAGATTCCTTGAACACTTTTGTCCATTCATTGTTTGACTGACACATGGGAATCTTAAGGATAAACTTTCTGCTCTCTCTATAATTAGAAATTTTCTGGTTTAATAATTTGATAAAATTACACAGACACCCATACTGTCAAATTAAAATTCTTACTAGAAGAGTGAGAATTTTGAGAGTATTTTAAATATACTCTACTCCAGATTCCTTTACCTTAGAGGCAGCCTCACACTTGATTCTAGGTTAATTTGGGACCTCTGGACAAAATGTTAAATATCAAAAATCTTCTGGCATTGCCCATGTTATCAACTACCTAGGAATACTAAAACTGCTTTTGCAAACTTCTAAGCAATGTATGTAACGTTTCACTCCATTGTAAGTACAATGATAGCATTTTTCTGTAGTGCTTTCAGACAGTGTCTGTATCTACAAGCACAGAGGGGTACAGGGAATTGAAAGCATAATGGTATTTAATTTGATTAATTACCTCATTATGGCCTTGGTTTTCCATCTCCCTCTGTGAATGAAACATAGACAAAGTAAAAATGTTCTGAAATATTCCAGGTCTCGAATTACATGTAGGTGTTTTTTCTTTTAAGGAAACATATAAAATCCCCTGGATCGTATCACCAAGCTAAGCCTTTACTAATGATGAATATTCATTGAAATCAGTTTGCATCTTCAAATTAATCCTATAACATTTTATTTCCTATTGAATTAAGTGGTAAAAGGTTTAGTTGCATTTTCTCCAATATGAAAACTATACATTCCCGATCTCAGTGCAAGCTCCTTTCATCATGAGTTCACAATTCAGCCTACACATCCAGCTTGAAGTGATCTGCAATTTGATTCTTAAATTTATAAATGTCAGGTTTGTGAATTGGATCTGAAGGAAAATGGTAAGCAAAGTTTCAAAGTCTAGATGTAAAACACATGAAAATTTGTACACGGACAAAGTTGCCTGCTCCTATTACAGTACCTATCCTCTAGAGAGAGTTTAGACTAAAATGAAGGAAAAAGACTACAATCCTTCTTTTTAGTTGTTAACTAGTAGACCTTTTGATCTAACATGATTTATTGCTGTCCTCACATGCAGTTAAATATCAAGTCTGCTTTGAGCTGAGAAAGCTTCCAAGGTCTATAATAATTTGTTTTCAAATTGGCGTGTAACAGCTAATGGATTGTCATCATTGTGAGGGTGGACCATGGGCCTTCTGCAGTGAGGCCACTTACTCAGCAATCCATACTCCATCCGCCCTCCCTGGCCTCTTCTCTGACACTGAGTCACATCAAAGCCCCAATTCCCTTTTCTAGGTAAGACTTTACAAGAAGGTGAAATGATGTTGATTAAGCCCACTTATAACTACAATATATATCTCCGATTTCAAATAAGATGAATGAGCCACCAAACCAGTTCAGTTGTACTAGGAAAGCAACATCTCTTCTCCCTTTACTGTTTTCATCCTAATGACCTTGGGGTTAAATATGACTCTAATTGGAGTTTGATCACATTTAGTGCTTTGCAATAAAGAGATGAGAATTTGAAATTGGTAAGTGTATATTTAAGTGTGTGAAAAGAAAAATCATCCCTGATTTAAAAACAAAGGCTACACAAACAAAATGAAATTGTCTATGTCAAAAAAGTAAAATAGAAAATGGGGGGATTGCAAGCTAACAAAAAATATTTTTGCTTCATTTTAAGCTTTTTTAAAAAAATTATCAAATAAATTACCATGATTTTAAACTGGAATTCATGTATGGACTTGCAAGATCATGAATACCGTATTCCTAATTGCCATCAAAGTCCCAGCCCTATTAAAGATGAGCCTATGTGATTAGACTTTAGAAAGACATGCTCTCAATGGCATCAAAAATAATGACTTTTTTACTGAAGGTTTTCAATTTACTTTGGCCAGATCCATCAGAGGAATCATTACCTAGGGCAGCTACAGGCTTATAACATGTGATTCTTTCTTCTTTTTGTGTTTTTCTTTTCTTTTCTTTCTTTTTTTTTTTTTTTTTTGATATGGAGTCTCTCTCACCCAGACTGGAGTACAGTGGCATGATCTCGGCTCACTGAAACCTCCTTCTCCCGGGTTCAAGCAATTCTCCTGCCTCAGCCTATGGAGTAGCTGAGATTACAGACAGGTGCCACCATGCCTGGCTACTTTTTATATTTTTAAGAGAGACGGGGTTTCACTATGTTGGCCAGGCTGGTCTCAAACTCCTAACCTCAAGTGATCTGCCTGCCTAAGCCTCCCAAACTGCTAGGATAAAAGGTGTGAGCCACACTCCTGGCCCATGTAATTCTCAAATAATAAGATTGGAAATCTAAATTAGTTCTTGATCCATGGGCTGTAGAATGAATATTGTATTAACAGGCATAAAAAAACATTGATTTCCTTGTACACCCCCATCAGAGCTCTCAGTGACAGGTGCTTTGTCAATGAGCAGTAATAAACTTTGAAAGAAATCCTTTTTTCTGAGCAGTCAGCTTAAACTATTTAGTAAAGCTTATGGTAAGACAGATGTGCTGTCATAAAGGATTTGTTGCTCTAGTCATAGAGCATAGGCAGAGTAGATTAAGCATAAATCTTAAGACCCTAAGATTTTGAGAAGAGCAAGTGAGCATTGCCTTCAACTTAACCTCACCAGCTGCATTAGTCCCTAACAAAAGAGTCAGCCTGTCCTTTGATGCTTTAAAGTCAAGCATTGACTTGACTTCTCTTCTGTAGCTATGAAAGTCCTAGATGGCATCTTCTCCCAACACAAAGCTCTTTAGTCTGCATTGAAATTCTGTTGTTCAGTGTGGCCACCTTCATCAATGATCTTAGCCAGATCTTCTGGGTAACTTGCTACAGCTTCTACACAAGTACTTGCTGCTTCATCTTGCACTTCTACGTTACAAAGATGGCTTCTTTCCTTAAGCCTCATGGACCAACAATCTCTGCTAGCATCCGACTTTTCTTCTGCAACTTTCTCACCTGTCTCAGCCTTCACAGAATTGAAGAGAGTTAGGATCTTGCTCTGGATTAGGCTTTGGCTTAATGGAATGTTGTGGTTGTTTTGATCCATCTAGACCAGTACAACTTTCTCCTTATCAGCAGCAAGGCTGTTTTACTTTCTTATCATTCATGTGTCCACTAGCTTAGCACTTTTAATTTCCTTAAGGAACTTTTCCTTTGCATTCACAACTTGGCTAATTCGCTTGGTTCTAGAGGCCTTTTCAGCTTATCCTCCTCACTAAGCTTAGCAATATCCAGCTTTTAGTTTAAAGCGGGAGATGCGCTTTCCTTTCACTTGAACACGTAGAGGCACTGTAGGGTTAGTAAGCCGTCAGTTTGACGCTGTTGTGTCTAGGGGAACGGGAACGCCCAAGGAGAGACAGAAACAGGGGAACAGCTGGTCAGTGGAGCAGTGAGAACATGCACACTGTTTATCGGTTAAAGTTCACCATCTTCTACGGCATAGTGCACGTGCTCCAAAAGATTTATAAAGGTAACCTCAAACATTACTGACCATGGATCACTAAATCAGATATAATAATAATGAAAACTTTTGAAATATTGAGAGAATTACCAAAATGTGACAGAGACAGGAAGTGAGCAAATGTTGGAAAAATGGTGCCAATCTACGGAACTGCTCAACACAGAGTTGCCACAAACATTTAATTTGTAAAAATCACAATATCTCTAAGTGCAATAAAGCTAAGCACAACAAAGCAAGATATGCCTGCATTTGAATGCTTTGGGAGGGAAAAAGGCTCCAGACAAACCTCAAAAAGACTATATACATAAAATCGAAAGTAAATTTCATAAGAAACATTTGCATACCCTTTAATATAAATACATGATGCCAAAAGTATTTCTAATTATAATTTCTATCTTATACTGGAGTGTGTGGTTACAGAATGAAATACCATTTTGAGCCAGGAAAACTTACATCTGGTTTTAAAATATTTCAGAGCCAAGGGAAGCAGTGAGTGAATGTGCAGCCCTGGGAAACCACGCCTCTTCCACAGAACTTTGCAACCCTCGGATCAGGAGATCCCCTTGTGAGCCCACCTCCAGGGCCTTGGGTCTGACACACAGAGCTGTGTGGAGTCTTGACAGAGCAGCTGCTCAGGAATGCACAGAGACCCAGGAGCTTTACATACTCCGGCCCTGGGCTCCCTGACCAAGGTGTTGGAACTCAGGCAAGGCAGGAGGTCCATACTTACTCCTAGAAACGGAGCCGAATCCAGGGGGCTGAGTGGCATCAGTATGCAGGCCCCACTTTCACAGCACCTCACAAAATAAGACCCCCTGGCGTGGAATTCCAGTCGGCCACTGACACCAGGGTGGCGCCTGCCTGAGACAGGACCGAGCCCTGGAGGAGAGGGGCTGCCATCTGTGCTGTTTGGATAACTCAGCTGTTCCAGCCTGCTGGCGCTGGAGAGTCCAAACAGTCTGGAGGAGGAAGGGTCACCCCAAAGCGGCACAGCTGCTTTTCCAGAATGTGGCCAGGCTGCTTCTTTAACTGGGATGCTGACCTACTTTCTCCTCCTTGTGGGGTGGGTCCTCCAGGCCAGGGCCTCCGGCCACCCCCACTTGTATTCTACAGACAGAGCTCTGATTTCTCCCTGGGAGGACATGCCCGGGGTAGGGGCATGCTACCATGTTGCTGTTTGGAAAACTCGGCCATTCCAGCCTGCGGGCTTTGGAGAGACCAAGCCAACTGAGGCAGAGGCGGCTCCTCAGCATGTTACAGCTGTTTTGTTGAGGTGTGGGGAAACTGCTTCTTTAAAGGGGGCTCTGATACATTCCTCCTCGCTGGGCAGGTCCTCCCATCTGGGGCCTCCAGCCACCCCTGTCTGTGTTCTATGGCAGAAAGACTTCTAATTTCTCCCTGGGGCAGAGTGCCTGGGGAGTGGGGTGGGCCGCCACCTTTGCTGTTTGTGAAGCAGCGTCATTGCCTGGGGTTAATATCTGAGGTTCGTTGCCTTATGCCAATGAAATCAAGGACAGGGGCACACATGAAGTGAGAATAAGAGTGGAGGTTTAATAGGCAAAAGAAAGAGAAAGGAGAACAGCTGTCCCTCCTGTGAGAGAGAAGGGTGCGCGAGTGGGACCTCCAGCTGAAAGTGGAGTGCACAGGGTTTTACAGACTGGCTTGAGGAGGCGGTGTCTGATTTACACAGGGCCCAAAGATTGGTTGGACCAGGTCTGACATTTACATAGTGTGTGAGGAAGCTGGCGGCCCCACCCTAATCTTTTATTATGCAAATGGAGTCTCTACATGGCTGGTGCTAAGTAGCCTGCTCCTTACTGTGCAAAAGGTTGACAAAAAAAGGGGAAGACGGAGCTGCCATGTTGGACACACCCAGCCCACAGGCAGCCTTTTCCTATTGGCACAGCTGCCAGCATTCACCTGTGTAAGCTTCCAGCTTGCTTGTCTGTGTATGCAGCTTGATTTTATAGACTGCTCTTTGTTAGAAAAGAAAATGATTTGGGAGCTGCTTTTCATTAAAAGAAACACTCTACTGAAGACTTCCTGACCCTCACTGTCAGCCTAAATAATTTCTTCTTAACTCTTATATCATTTGGGCATCTCAGCCAGTCTAGCCTGTGGGCCTTGGAAAGCCCAAAGCAAATGAAGTCTAAAAGGATCCCCAACACAGCACAGCTGCTCAACTAAAACACAACCAGACTGCTTCTTTGAGTGGGTCCCTGATCCTGTTTCCTCCAATCTGACTGAGACCTCCAAACCAGGGTTTCCAGACACCTCTTACAGGTGCATTCGGGTGGGTAACAGGTCAATACCCTACAAGGACGGAGCTTCCAGAGGAAGGAGGAAGCTGCCATGTTTGCTGTTTTGCAGGCTTCACTGGTGATACCTCCAAGTACTGAAAAAATCGAGGTGACTAGGGCCTGGAGAAGACCACCAGCAAACTACAGAAGTCTTATGGAAGAGTGGCCAAACTATTCAAAGAAAAACAAACAAACAATGAAAACCCCATCCAAAGGTCAGCAACCTCAAAGATTGGAGGTGGATAAGCCCACAAAGATGAGAAAGAATCAGCACAAAAATGCTGAAAACTCAAAATCCAGAGTGCCCCCTTTTTTCCAAATGACCGCAACACCTCTCTAGCAAGGAAGGGTTCAGAACCGGGCTGAGGCTGAGAGGACTGAAATCATAGAAGTAGCCTTCAGAATGTGGAAAAAAGCAAACTTTGCTGAGCTAAAGGAGCACATTGTAACACAGTGCAAGGAAGGTAAGAATCATGATAAAACAATGCAGCTGACAGTCAAATAACCACTATAGAGAGAAGCATAACAGACCTGATAGAGTTGAAAAACACATGTCAAGAACTTCACAATGCAATCACATGTAATAATAGCAGAAGAGACCAAGTGGAGAAAAGAATCTCAGAACATGAAAACTGTCTTTCTGAAATAAGACAAGTAGACCAGAATAGAGAAAAAAAATTAAAAGAAATGAACACAACCTCCAAGAAATATGGGATTATGTTGAGAGACCCAGACTATGATTGATTGGCATACCTGAAAGAGACGGGGAGATGGGACCAATTTGAAAAAAAATTTCAGTATATCATCTGGAGAAACTCCTCAACCTAGCAAGACAGGGCAACATTCAAATTCAGGAAATGGAGAGAACCCCATTAAGATAACCCATGAGCAGATCATCGCCAAGACACGTAATCATCAGATTCATCAAGGTCAAAATGATAGAAAAAATGTTAAGGGCAGCCAGAGGAAAAGGCCAGGTCACCTACAAAGGGAAGCCCATCAGACCAACAGTGGACCTCTCAGTGGGAACTCTACAAGCCAGAAGAGACCGTGGGCCAATATTCAATATTCCTAAAGAAAAGAATGTCCAACCCAGAATTTCATATTTGGCCAAACTACGCTTCATAAGAGAAGGAAAAGTAAGATCCTTGTCAGACAAGCAAATGCTGAGGGAATTCATTACCACCAGACCTTCCGTACAGGAGCTCCTGGAAAAAAAAGTGCCAAATGTGGAAAAGAAAAACTATTACCAGCCACTACAATAACACACTTAAGTACACAGAACAGTGACACTATAAAGAAACCACATAAACAAGACTGCAAAAGGACCAGCTAGCATCATGATGACAGGATGAAATCCACACATAACAATACTAACATTAAATGTAAATAAGTTAAATGTCCCCATTAAAAGACACAGAATGACAAGCTGGATAAAAACCAAGACCCATTGGTATGCTGTCTTCAAGAGACCCATCTCATATGCAAGACACACATAGGCTCAAAATAAAGGGATGGAGGAAAATTTACCAAGCAAATGGAAAACAAACAAACAAAAAACAGGGGTTGGAATCCTTTGTTGGTTTAAAAAAGACTTTAAATCAACAAAGATCAAAACAGACAAAGAAGGGCATTACATAATGGTAAAGGTTTCAATTCAATAAGAAAAGCTAGGCTGGGTGTGGTGACTCACACCTGAAATCCTATCACTTTGGGAGGCAGAGGCAGGCAGATCAGTTGAGGTCAGGAGTTCAAGATCAGCCTGGCCAACATGGTAAAACCCTGTCTCTATTAATAAAACAAAAACTGGTCAAGAGTGGTGGCACACACCTGTAATCCCAGCTACTCGGGAGGCTGAGGCAGGAGAATAACTTGAACCTGGGAGGTGGAGGTTGCAGTGAACTGAGATCGCACCACTGTACTCCAGCCTGGGCAACAGAATGAAACTCTGTCTCAAAAATAAACAACAAAAAAAAGAAAAGCTAACTATCCTAAATATATATGCACCCAAGGCAGAAGCACCCAGATTCATAAAGCAAGTTCTTAGAGATCTACAAAGAGACTTAGATTCCCACACAATAATAGTGGAAGACTTTAATACTTCACTGACAATATTAGACAGATCACTGAGACAGAAAATTAACAAAGATATTCAGGACCTGAACTCAAATCTGGAGCAAGTGGATCTGATATCCACAATGCAGTAATATGATACTTACTCTGAGATTGATCACATAATTGGAAGTAAACCAGTCCTCAGCAAATACAAAATAACTGAAATCATAACAGACTGTTGGACCATAGTACAATCAAATTAGTACTCAAAATTACGACTTTTACTCAAAACTACACAACTACATGGAAATCAAATGACCTGCTCCCGAATGACTTTTGGGCAAATAATGAAATTAAAGCAGAAATTAAGAAGTTATTTGAAACTAATGAAAACAAAGATATAATGTACAAGAATCTCTGGGATGCAGCTAAAGTTAAAATGGAAATTTACAGCACTAAATGGCCATATCTAGAAAGATCTCAAGTTAACAACCTAACATCACAACTAAAAGAACTAGGGACCCAAGAGCAAACAAACTCCAAAGCTAGCAGAAGACAACAAATAACCAAGATCAGTTCTGAACTGAGGAGAAAGAGACACAAAAATCCTTCAAAAAAATCAATGAATATAGCAGCCGTTTTTTTTTTAATAATAAAATAAATAGACCTCTAGCTAGACTAATAAAAAAGAGAGTAGAATCAAATAATCACAATCAGAAATAATGTGGATATTACCACTAATCCTACAGAAATACAAACAACCATCAGATAATACTATAAACACCTCTAGGCACATAAACTAGAAAATCTAGAAGAAATGAATACATTCCTGGAAGCATACATCCTCCCAAGACTGAACCAGGAAGAAATTAAATCCTTGAATAAGTTCTGAAATTGAGGCAGTAATAAATGGCTTAACAACAAGAAAAGCCCAGGATCAGGTGGATTTACAGCTGAATTCTACCAGACATACAAAGAAGAGCTGGTATTATTCCTACTGAAACTATTACAAAAAAATGGAAAAGGAGGGACTCCTCCCTAACTCATTCTATGAGGCCAGCATCATCGTGATATCAAAATCTGGCAGAGATACAACAGCAAAAAAAAAAAAAAAAACTGCAGGCCAATACCCCTAATGAACATCAATGCAAAAATCATCAACAAAATACTGGCAAACTGAATCCAACAGCACACCAAAAAGCTTATCCATCACGATCAAGTAGGCTTCATCCCTGGGATGCAAGGTTGGTTCAACATACAGAAATCAATAAAAGTGACTCGTCACATAAACAGAGGCAAAAAGCACATGATTTTTCTCAATATATGCAGAAAAGCCCTTTGATAAAATTCAACATTCCTTCATGTTAAAAACTCTCAATAAAATAGGTATGGAAGAACATACCTCAAAATAATAAGAGCCATATATGACAAACCCATACCCCATATCATACTGAATGAACAAAAGCTGGAAACATTTCTTTTGAAAACTGGCACAAGACAAGGATGCCCTCTCTCACCACTCCTATTTGATATAGTATGGGAAGTTGTGGCCAGGGTAATTAGGCAAGAGAAAGAAATAAAGAGTATTCAAATAGGAAGAGAGGAAGTCAAACCATCTTTGCTTGCAGGACACATGATCCTGTATCTAAAAAACAACATTGTCTCAGCCCAAAATATTCTTGAGCTGATAAGCAACATCAGAAAATTCTCACAATACAAAATCAATGTGCAAAACTCACTAGCAGTCCTATACACCAACAACAGGCAAGCCGCATGCCAAATCATGAATAAATTCCCAAACACAATTCTCAAATAAAATAAAACAAAATATGTAGGAAGACAGTTAACAAGAAAAGTGAAGGACCTCTTCAAGGAAAACTAAAAATCACTGCTCAAGGAATCAGAGATGACACATACAAATGGAAAAACATTCCCTGCTCATGGATAGGGAGAATCAATATTGTGAAAGTGAGCATACTGCCCAAAGCAATGTAGAGATTCAATGCTATATTCATTCACCTATCACTGATATTATTCATTGAATTATAAATTAACTATTTTAAAATTTACATGGAACCAAAAAAAAAAAAGCCTTAATAGCCAAGGCAATCCTAGACAAAAAGAACAAAGCTGGAGCCATCATGTATCCGGAATTGGTGGGTTCTTTGTCTCACTGACTTAAAGAATGAAGCCGTGGACCTTCATAGCGAGTGTTACAGTTCATAAACATACTGTGTCCAGAGGTTTTTCCTTCAGATGTTCAGATGTGTCCTCAGTTTCTTCCTTCTGGTGGGTTCGTGGTCTCACTGGCTTCAGGAGTGAAGCTGCAGACCTTCACGGTGAGTGTTACAGCTCATGAAGGTGGTGTGGACCTAAAGACTGAGGAGCAGCAGCAAGATTTATTGTAAAGAGTGAAATAACTAAGCTTCCACAGCGTGGAAGGTGACTGGAGCCCATTGCCACTGCAGCCCTGCAGCCCCGGACAGCCTGCTTTTATTCCCTTATCTGACCCCACTCACATCCTGCTTATTGATCCATTTTACAGAGAGCTGATTGGTCTATTTTACAGAGAGCTGATTGGTCCATTTTGACAGTGTACGGATTGGTGTGTTTACAATCCTTTAGCTAGACACAGAGTGCTAGACAGAAAAGTTCTCCAAGTCCCCCCTAGATTAGCTAGATACAGAGTACTGATTGGTGTATTTACAAACCTTAAGCTTGACCCAGAATGCTGATTGGTGTATTTACAATCCCTGAGCTAGACACAGAATGCTGATTGGTGTATTTACAATCCTCTAGCTAGACGTAAAAGTTCTCCAATTCTCTACTAGATTAGCTAGATACAGAGCTCTGATTGGTATATTTACAAACCTTGAGCTAGACACAGGGTGCTTATTGGTGTATTTACAATCCCTTAGCTAAAGGTTCTCCAAGTCCCTTCTAGACTCAGGAGCCCAGCTGGTTTCACCTAGTGGATGCCGCACAGGGGATGCAGGTGGAGCTGTCCGTCAGTCCCGTGCCACACACCTGCACTCCTCAGCCCTTGAGCAGTCAATGGGACCGGGCGCTGCAGAGCAGGGGGCAGCACCCATTGGGGAGGCTCAGGCTACACGGGAGCCCACGATGGGGGCAGGGGGAGGCTCAGGCATGGGGGACTGCAGGTCCTGAGCCCTGCCCTGCAAGGAGGTAGCTGAGGCCTGGAGGGAATTCGAGCATGGCACAGGCGGGCTGGCACTGATGGGGGACCTGGTGCACCCTCTACAGCTGCTGGCCTGGGTGCTAAGCCCCTCACTGCCCAGGGCCGGCAGCACCAGCTGGCCACTCTGAGTACAGGGGCCTGCTGAGCCCATGCCCACCCGAAACTCGCACTGGCCCATGAGTGCTGCGTGCAGCCTGGGTTCCTGCCCACGCCTCTCCCTCCTCACCTCCCCACAAGCAGAAGGAGCCAGCTCCGACCTCGGCCAGCCCAGAGAGGGGCTCCCACAGTGCAGTGGCGGGCTGAAGAGCTCCTCAAGCATGGCCAGAGTGGGCACGGAGGCCAAGGAGGCACTGAGAGCGAGCGAGGGCTCTGAGGGCTGCCAGCACACTGTCACCTCTCAATCACACTACCTGACTTCAAGCTATACTACAGGGCTACAGTAACTACAACAGTGTGGTACTGGTACAAGAACAGGCTTGTAGACCAATGGAACATAACAGAGAATTCAGAAATAAGACCACACACCTACAGCCATCTGATCTTCAACAAACCTGACAAAAACAAGCAATGGGGAAAGAATTCCCTATTCAATAAGTAGTGCTGGGAGAACTGGCTAGCTATCTGCAGAAAATTGAAACTGGACTACTTCTTTACACCGTATAGAAAAATCAACTCAAGATGGATTAAAGACTTAAATGTAAAACCCAAAATGATAAAAACCGTAGAAGAGCAAAGATTTCATGATGAAGACACCCAAAGCAATTTCAACAAAAGCAAAAATTGACAAATGGAATCTAATTAAACTAAAGAGTTTCTGCACAGCAAAAGAAACTATCAACAGAGTGAACAGACAACCTACAGAATTGGAGAAAATTTTTGCAATCTATCCATCTGAGAAAAGTCTAATATCCAGCATTCATAAGGAACTTAAACAAATTTACAAGAAAAAACAACCCCATTAAAAAGTGGGCAAAAAACATGAACAGACACTTCTCAAAAAATACCTATGTATGGCCAAAAAACATGAAAAAAGCTCAACATCACTGATTATTAGAGAAATGCAAACCAAAACCCCAATGAAATACCATCTAACACCAGTCAGAATGGTTATTACTAAGAAGTCAAAAAACAACAGATGCTGACAAGATTGTAGAGCAAAAGGAACACTTTTATACTGTTGGTGGGAGTGTAAATTAGTTCAACCATTGTGGAAGACAGTGTGGCGATTCCTCAAAGACCTAGAGGCAGAAATACCATGGGACTCTGCAATCCTATTACTGGGCATATACTTTAAGGGAATATAAATTGTACTATTATAAAGACATATACATGCATATGTTCATTGCAGCACTATTTACAATAGCAAAGACATGGAATCAACCCAAAAGCCCATCAATGATAAAGCCAGATAAGGAGAATGTGGTACATATACACCATGGGATACTATGCAGCCTTAAAAAGGAACTAGATCATGTCCATTGCAGGGCCATGGATGGAGCTGGTGGTCATTTTCCTCAGGAAACTAATGCAGGAACTAAAAAGCAAATACCACATGTGCTGACTTTTAGGGGGAGATGAATGATGAGAACACATGGACACATGGTGGGGTGGGGGGGCAACACACAATGGGACCTGTAGGGGGCAGTTGGAAGAGGGAGATGATTAGGAAGAATAGCCAATGGATGCTGGGCTTAATACCAGGGTGATGAAATGATCTGTGCAACAAACCAGCATGGCGCACTTTTACCTATAAAACAAACTTGCATATCCTGCATGTGTACTCCTGAACGTAAAAGAAAGAAAGAAAATTGTGCCATGCATGTGTGTATGTGTGCATGTTTATATTTGTCCAACATTCCTTGGAAGTCCACAGGATGCCAAGGGTTAACAATAATTACTCATGAATTTTTTTTTTTTTTTTTTTTTTTTTTGAGACGGAGTCTCGCTCTGTAGCCCGGGCTGGAGTGCAGTGGCCGGATCTCAGCTCACTGCAAGCTCCGCCTCCCAGGTTTACGCCATTCTCCTGCCTCAGCCTCCCGAGTAGCTGGGACTACAGGCACCCGCCACCTCGCCCGGCTAGTTTTTTGTATTTTTTAGTAGAGACGGGGTTTCACGGTGTTCGCCAGGATGGTCTCGATCTCCTGACCTCGTGATCCGCCCGTCTCGGCCTCCCAAAGTGCTGGGATTACAGGCTTGAGCCACCGCGCCCGGCCACTCATGAATTTTTTCAGTATACATTTTTATAAACGCTTCAAATTTCTTTAATATGCTTTTTGCAAAAATATGTATTAATATAGTAAGATACAAAAGTATACGAATAAAAACTGATATTACCCTCAAAAAATATTTTAAGAAATTCATATTAGTATTTATGCAGTTGTGATGTAACATTTGTACTTGTAAAATGCTAGGTAGATAAAATAAGAGCCCTTAGTGCAGTTTTCTTGAAATAACAGTAGAATGAATATAATCTTCTAACAACAGCAACAATGACGATCTCTTCATTTTCACCCATGCATGCCTAACATAGTACACTGGATATGGACTAAGAAGAAGTTACCTCTAGAACTGAGTGTATTCTCTTTCTACAGTGAATGAAAAAACTCTACACAGTTTTGCCATAGAAAAAGTCAAGCTATAACTCACACACTTTGATAGAAGTGAAAGAGACAATGTTCACTTAAGGTAGTCTTTTCATAATGGTTTGATTAGAATAATTTTCTACAATAATTTCAAGTCCCCCTTTTCAAATCTAACATATTTGTAATTTCACGATTACTAACGTGTGTGTGTGTGTTTCTTCCCCTACTGTATCTCCACTCTCCTGCTTCCATGAAGTGCATCTTTGTTTGACTTGCTTCCCTCCTTTGTCACATGCTAAGTGGATCAGAGAGAAGTACCTGTTGGACCTTTGTCCTTCTGCTGCTGCTCCTCTCGTGTTTCAGACACAGTCGGGCCATGAAGTCTTTACGCTAAGCCTCCAGAGTGAGAAGCACCCTGTTTCTCTTTCCTTGTGAAAATGAGTGGGTGTACATTGTAAATGAGCAAATAATTGGTACAAGATAGGAAAAGAAATCCAACGGAATAAATACAGCTGTAGACACATACCTTTATTTGAAGAGGTGAACAAAATGCAGTAGAATCAAAGTGGTAGCTAGAATATACGTGATATCTAAATTATATCAACACCATCAAGCCACTCAAAACCTAAATCCAACGCTTACTAGCTAAACAACCTTGGGTGAGTCTTTGAATAACTTTTGAGTCTCATTTGGTTTATTTATAAAGTAAGAAAATGGACCCTGTATGAATGTGAAATAATGTCTTGTATGTAAAAATACCTGATACATGATGGGCAACATTATTTTGAACTTCATAGGCCACCAAGTACAAAGCTACTTAGACATTCTAGAATATGAGTAAAAGAGAAGATAATTATAAATAATTATGTAAGTGCTGAGTACATATATTCAGTTCTTCTGCAAATATTTACTATGAGGAAGGCTTTTCTCATTCTAAGGATACAGCAGTGAAAAAAAACAGTAAAATAGGTACCTTCACAGAGCTTACTATCTAGCAATAATAACTCCTATCATATGTAATATATGGTTAAAATGTTTTCAGCACATATTTCTTAAGTAGTTAATTTATGATATTGTTGCCAAAACACTAGGGGTTCAGTGCAGGTCCTACTGCTCACTGCACAGAAACGCAGTCATTGAGAAGGGTTTTGCAAAAGAAGAAGGCTTTAATTGGGTGCCCCAGCCCAGGAGATGGGAGCTCAGTTTCAAATCCATCTCCCTGAGGGACTAAAACTAGGGGTTTATAAGGAAGAGAATAAATGTAACAATGTGTAAGAAAACAGGAACTCCGGAGGGGCAAGGAAAGGATCCTGGTGAATGAGGGGTGGCATCCCATTGTCTGGTGTGGTGATCTGGTTTCAGTTATTTGATGCTTTTTTGGAGCAGCACGAAGGTCATTTCCTGAGGAAGAAACTCAGATACAACCAATGTAAGCTTCAAGCTTTAAGACCCAGAAGGGACAATCTCTATGTTTATCAGAAAGAACTCTCTGTAGGGCTATTAGGTGGGTTTCAATGTGGTTTGTAACCTCACTTGTTGTCTGAGTCGTTCCACAAACAATGTCCCCACCAAATCTCTCAGAAGGGACTGTCACACTGATTATTCTCTCGTAAGTAGCTATTGACAGCGAAATTCGAGTTAATTTAAGAACCATTTCACTCATCAGTATTCTGTGACAGTAAGAGTGGTGGTCGATCTGTTTTCTAAGAATGTGGCAACGGACTTCCAGCACTTACTAATCTAGGCTAAGAGCAGGTGGTTGCAATCTGCAGCAGTTTTACTTAGCTGCTTTTCTTCATTTTGCAAGCTTTGCTTTCTTAAGTTCAATGACACTGCACCTGAGAACTCATCAGTATGCGAAGACAGGCACGCCTGCCTACAGTAAACATGAATCTCTCTTAAAAAAAATATAAGAACACCACAACACAGCACTTTCTTTTGTAGGATTTGTCACTCATCATTTCAAGGATTGTGTTTTTCTGGGGATGAAGCTTGTTTTGTTTTGTTTTTAAATTTGTCATTGATCCAAACTGTGAAGATGCACAGGTGTGAGGATTTAAATGGCTGTGATTGACTTGCCCAACTACTGGGAATTCTAACCAGGAAATTAAGGTTGTTGTTAGTGTTTGCCAGCTTGATTGTACTATCCAACATTAACCCATGATCTCCAAGATGCTTAGCATGCCACAAGGCGATCATTCCCGCTTTTCTCTAAAACCTTCTGGGAAATCATATTATGCATGTACTAAAAATAGCATACCTAGACCAGGCCATGTTGTGGAAGCGATTTATTTTATTTTATTTTTGAAAAACAGGTTGTCAGACAAGCTTGAGTCAGTCCCAGTTAACACCATCCACAAGGCATCCACATTCTGTAATCCCCAGGCACCTCTTTCCAACCAGTGAAGGGGCAATGTTCATTTAAGGCAGTCTTTTCATAATGGCTTGATTACAACACTTTCAAATCTACCCAGTTTGTAATATCACAATTACTGATGAGGCAGGTTTGGAAAAAAAATAACTTAGAAGATCTTCTTGAAGATCACAAATAAGCTCTTGATACATGTGAACATGTCTTGTGGGAAATGAGAACTGGCCAAGCCATGAGAGGCAAAGAGTTACAACAGTGAAAGCAAAGGGCCTTTGTGATCCCAAGTACATACAGCCAAGTGGAGTGTGGGAGTGGGTGAGGGCGGGCAGAGTCGTAATAGGTATGATCGTAGGAGAGAAATTATGACTTACACTTGGGAAAGGGCTGCTGGAGAAGCTGAAAGAGATAAGCTGTGCATCACAAGACTTAATGGTTGCCATTATGTGATCTGTTAGTTCCAATGATGATCTGATAATAATGGCTGTCCTGCCTTCCCCAGAAAAGTAAATCAATAAATAGGAAAGATATTAATTTATGCAAGCCAGAATATGGCATAGCTATACTGCACCTCAGAGCTGAGTAATTTCCAAAATATAATTCTACTGTCCTCAGAAGAAGTGACTCACAATTTGGAACTCCAAGAGGAATTATGTAACCAAAATCATTTGCAATTTTAAGAATATATACATAGAATTTTTTATCCTCAGATAATTCTTTCATATTTTCTAAGTCCTTCCAAGTCTTTCTGACTAGTGATCTCTTCAGCCAAGTGGGTGTTCATGGAAAGCTAAATTAATTAAGATTTAAATAAATTTTTAAAAAATCCCATCTTTGCTTTCCACATATTTTATTTTCACAGATGAAATCTTTCTAAAAAATTTAACATTCACAAATCAGAGCTTAACGAACTGGTCTAAAAAATGTATTTTCAGTAAATGACAGATGGTCAAAGAATAACAGGTACTTACATATTCTTCTTTCCACAATGACTGTATGTGAAGCATATTCACCTCTTTAAACAAAATTCAACATTCACAGCTACTTATTCTTCTCAACCCTTGTGACCCTGCATTTTACAAGAACTGCTCTTGTCCTTACACATAGTTTTTCTTTGAAAGGGAGGTGTTTTTTTTTTTAATAAATATTCATTGATTTTTTTTTTAGTAGTGTTAACAAATGAAATCTAGATTAATTAAGTTCTTACTTTTTTTGTTTCCTTAGAAACAAAAACCATCTCACATAAAACCAATCATAGTATGTTATCTTTAAATTCACAAGTATAAGGCAAGAAAAATCCATAATTTCACAACTTCACAAGTAGGAATGATTCAGTTTTTAATGCTCTGAAGTCACCACTTATTAAAATGCTAAAATTTGAGTTGTTGGTCAAATCTGCGCCTTGACTTTGATGTACCTAATATTGACTTGATCTAGTTACAGTTAATGTTTGCTCTTAGAAAGAACAAACCCTCAGCCACCGACACAAGGTAAAGTCAATTCTTATGTCCTTTAGATGGCAAGTGCAGAGTCAGGTTTGTTGGAATGTTATTTCAGTGCCAGATGAATTGGCCATTTGCTGCCTGAGAATTTAGGATACTTTTAATAATGCAATTATAGCAGCTGTATTTTGTGATAATCCATTTTTTCAGTAATATATTCAAACATTTGAATATACAAAACATAAAGTCAAAGTCCATGCTTTTTGGCTTCACCTAATCATTGTTATTCACATCAATATAAAAATTCCGAGGTAAAGTAAAAAACACATTGTTTGAAAACTGTTAAATATAACTTTCTTTTGTTTATATAATTTATATTTTATATGTAATACTTTAATATGTGTATATCTTATATACAATTTACATTTTGCCATTACTCTTCCAATGCCATTTTTCACATTATTCTTAGCACCGTTTTAGTGAGCAATTAACTATTCGTTGAATGTCTATTTATGTATATGGAAATTATACTTTAAGAAATTAATGTGCCTATATGCAAAAAGTAGAGACTTAGTTCATTGTTATCAATAAGTAAAATAGCATTTTACTTATTTTGCATATTATATGAAGGACATTATATGAAGACAATATAAGTAAATTTGTTTTTCAGGTATGATTTAATACACGTTACCGACCTGACTTCACTGGATATCTGGAAAAACGAAGGAACGCACATTATTCTGCTTGAGGCTCTGCAGAGAGGAGCTGCCTGAGAGATGGCACCTGCATTCCCGGATGCACTGGCCCCAGGAGTGGTTGGTGCTGACTTCACATTTGTCTAATAAGATGTCCATATACAAAAATGTCTGTAATGTGGGAACCATTACAGATCTAGGAAAGGTTTTTCAACAGCAAACAAAGCAAAGTCTATTTCTCTCAAAGTCTTTTATTTTCTTTTTGAATTTGACCTTTTAAAATAAGATTAAAACATTCCATCAAGACTATCTTTAGAATTGACCCATAAGATTTTTTTTTCTTGATGATTCCAACTATACTGATTTTCTAAGATTATTTTCTCTAATCTCTATGTGAGTCAGATAATGTGAGTGAAGAACGGGTGAGACAATTATAAGATTAAATCAGAAAAAGCAAACCATAATTCAGAAGATGCCCAATGACTTTAATAAATAAGTTTACAATTTCATGCCTCTAATCCTAAATTCTCGTTTATGATATATGAAGAGATTTAAATTTTCAAATGAAAATCTAAAATTGGGCCAGGTGCAGTGGCTCACGCCTGTAATCCCAGAAATTTGGGAGGCTGAGGCAGGCAGATCACGATGTCAGGAGTTCGAGACCAGCCTGACCAACGTGGTGAACCCCTGTTTCTACTAAAAATACAATAATTAGCCAGGCATGGTGGTGCGTGCCTGTAATCCCAGCTACTGGGGAGGATGAAGCAGGAGAATCGCTTGAACCTGGAGACGGAGGTTGCAGTGAGCCGAGATGGTGCCACTGCAATCCAGCCTGGGCAACAGAGTGAGACCCCGTCTCAAAAAAACAAAAAAGAAAAGAAAATCCAAAATTGAATTTGCAAATCTGTATTTTAATAAACAAAATACTCTCATTTTTTTGAGAGGTGTGATGGAAAAGTTAATTTATTAATTAATTTATTATTTGTTTTTAAATTTGCTTTTAAGCCTCACATCAACATCACCTCTCCATTGACTATGTTTTTTAAACACAAACATAAATGGTATAAATATTCTTAAAAATGTGAATGTTCTTATAACTGTACGAGAGGTAACTATATCAAAATTGGAAATAAGGTGAATGATAAATTATTACTTGTGTCATTTTATTTTTGTTTTGATTAGAGCTCATATTTCATTATCACATGTAATTTTTTTAATGGTATTTTTTAAATGTATGACTTTACACAGTGTGGCAGAAAGAGATTTTGATAATTGTTCAGTCAATCTGGGTTTTAGTTCTGACTCTCATTGTAACTAGATGTCTAATTTTGAGTGTATGTCTTTAACTTTCTTGATACTTAGCTTAGTCATCTGCTAAATACAGGCTTGGACCAAGTCCATGTTTGTGCATAATTTTTATTCTACCTTGAAATGCATGATGAATGATATTGCCCCGTGGAGTACACGCCCAGGTGGTTCCTGAGAACATGTTGGAGTCCTAGGTAATGATTAACTTTATGACCATTTGCAAGTTAGTTAGTATCTCTGAACTCTGAATTTGCTCATCGGGAAAAAGGATTATATTATTAAGTACATTAAGAAAAGCATGGAATGAGAACAGGGTTTGCCATTAGAAATACTTATCAAATGCTAGTTATTATAATATTAGGCCAAATCTTATAGATTTGTTAGTTATATGTTAGTGAATACTTATTATATATAGTTATTACTATTGTCGTTATTCTTATTAAAGGTAACTTCACTAAATTCTTCCTCATCAAAGAAGCACATTGGGCCGGGTGCAGTGGCTCACGCCTGTAATCCTAGCATTTTGGGAGGCCAAGGTAGGTGGATTGCCGGAGCTCAGGAGCCGGAGACCAGCCAGGGCAACAAGGTGAAACCCCATCTCTACTAAAATACAAAAAATTAGCTGGGCGTGGTGGCCGGTGCCTGTAATTCCAGTCACTTAGGAGGCTGAGACAGGAGAATCCCTTGGACCCAGGAGGCCGCGGCTACAGTGAGCCAAGATTGTGCCACTGCACTCCATCCAGCCTGGTCCAGCCTGGGTGACAAGAGCGAGACCCTGTCTCAAAAAATAATAATAATGCACATTGGAGTACAGTATATTATAGTAATAATGTTGTATCTATCATCATTTAGTAATGAAATCAATTATATGAATGTCTATGCTATTTATGCCACATAGGTTAAGACACAGTGAAATAAATGATTGGAAAATATCCTTTGTGCATCATAGTTATTTGTTCTAGAGCATTCCTTTATCAGTTGACTGGGATTGTCATTAAAAAAACATACCCCAGACTGGGCAGGGTGGTTTAAACAATGGACATTCTTGAGGCTCTGAAGGCTGGGAGTCCAAGATCCAGGCACCCCTGGCTTCGGTTTCCCCTGAGATGTTCCCCTGGGCTTGCAGATGGCCGCCTTTTCCTTGTGTCCTCACGGGGCATCTTCTCTCTGTGCACACTCATTTCTCGTGTCTCTCTTCTTATAAGGACACCAGTCCTGGCCGGGCCCGGTGGCTCATGCCTGTAATCCCAGCACTTTGGGAGGCCGAGGCAGTGGATCACGAGGTCAGGAGATCGAGACCATCCTGGCTAACACGGTGAAACTCTGTCTCTAATAAAAATACAAAAAACTAGCCGGGCGAGGTGGCGGCGCCTGTGGTCCCAGCTGCTCGGGAGGCTGAGGCAGGAGAATGGCGGGAACCCGGGGGGCGGAGCTTGCAGTGAGCCGAGATCGCACCACTCACTCCAGCCTGGGCCACAGAGCGAGACTCCGTCTCAAAAAGAGAAAAAATAAAAGGACACCAGTCCGATTGAATTATGGCTCCACCCTTGTGGACTCATTTAACATAATGACCTCCGTAAAGGCCTGTCTTCAAATGCACTCACATTGGGGATTCAGGCTCTAATGTATGAATTGGAGGGGATACAATTCAGTGCATAACAATCCCATAGGGCACACCTTCCTGAATCAGCACTGCAGAATCATCAGAACATTCTCTGGGGCACATGAGCTCTATGTAATGGCTTGTCTGATCATGCAAGGAACCAAACTCCAAGCCCTCAGAACAGGTAAAATAACATGCATAATTTAATCACTGTGTGTATAAATGCCCTTAAATTACATTTAGAAATGATTTCAGAAAAATACCTAGACATCGTGGGTCCAGGCTACATTTCCATGGGAATAACCAAACACAGATTCGGCCATAAAACACCCAGATGCCAAATAAATTACAACTCTAAACATCAAAATGCATTATTGAGTCCACAAGACAGGGCCAGCAGGTCCCAAAAGGTCTCTATACCAGCCAGCTCGGAGTCCTGAGGAGAAGAAGGGGAAGTATTTCTGCTCATGGAGGGGCAGAAGTGGCTTCCGGGATATTTTATCCTTGTAATCAAAGACTCTTGTCATATGCAAACATAAATATACGACATTAAGTAGAACCAATCTCCTAGTCAAACAATTACATAATTTGGCATATTGTGTTCTATTATGAAAAACATCTTTGATCTGTCTATAAAGTAGGTTAAATATAAAATCTAAATATTTAACTATTGGAGTGAATCTTTTTATTTCAGTAGCCCAAATTATTCTATTTATTTCATTTATCCTATTGTTTGTATTATTAAAAAGTTCTAATTTTTGGCCAGGCACAGTGGCTTGCACCTATAATTCTAGCACTTTGGGAGGCCAAGGCGGGTGGATTGCCTGAGCTCAGGAGTTTGAGACTAGCCTGGGCAACATGGTAAAACCCTGTCTCTACCAAAATACAAAAAATTAGCTGGGCGTGGCGGTATGTGCCTGTAATCCCAGCTGCTTGGGAGGCTGAGCCGGGAGAATTGCTAGAACCCATGAGGCAGACATTGCAATGAGCCAAGACTGCGCCACTGCACTCCAGCCCGGGCGACAGGGGGAGACCCCATCTCTAAAAAAAAAAAAATTCTAATTTTTCAGACTCACCAAATTTCTCTGGAAATATAACATTAAAAAGAAAACTTCAAGGCAAGGAATAGTAGTTCAGGCTTGTAATCCCAGTGCCTTCAAAGACTCAGCCATGAGGATTGCTTGAGGCCAGGAATTTTGAGACAAGCCTGGGCAACATAGCAAAACCTCATCTCTAAAACAAACAAACAAAATTCCCAGGTGTGTGATGCACACCTGTAGTCCTATAGCTACTTGGGCAGCTGGGATGGGAAGATCATTTGAGCCCAGCACTTCAAGGTTGCAGTGAGCTATGATCACACTGCTCTCCAGACTGGGTGGCAAAGGAAGGCCTCAGATCTGAAAAAAAAAAAGTACAATTTTTTCTTGTTCATCAAACTTCATCAGAAATATAATATTAAAAAGAAAACTCCAAACTTCCAGGGTTTGCTTCTGCAAGCAGTATTGTAAAAGAAATCCTCTGACTTTGGATTACTTCGTTATTCCTTCACCACAAATCAAGTAATCAATGCAGGCAGTAGATGGACCATAGTCATTGACTAAAAGCCAGATAAACACCCCAGTTGTGCAATGTAAAAAAAAAAAAAAAAAAGTTGCATTCTAGAAAGTTAAAGTTTTTAGAAGGCCAAACTTTGAATGGAATTAGACCAATGCTCTGATAGTAGAGAATACAAAATGCAGACACCATAACCATTAAAGTCAAAGTAAGCCAGGATTTATTTGCATTTTTTAATGGGCATGCAGAGGGAGGCAGGTGATATTACACTGTTTACATCAAACCACATGGGCTGAATGAGCTAAAAGAAACAGTGGGATTATCTGTGTGTCAGCATTCTAATCCCATCAGCCCTGTCAGCACTATAATTTCCAACCTATCACTTAGTTTAAAATACAGTAGGGGAGAGCCTCAATGTTTGTTTTGTTCTGATGAGCCAGATGACTCAGAGCAGACTTAGAAATGGAACGCTTCAGAAAATGAGAGAGTTTTGAAAATTATAGTGGTTTTGTTCACAGCTGTATATATTTATTTTTTCTGTAAAGCAGGTACACAGTGAATCATGTTTCCTGGGGCCCAAATTCCTCAAACAGTAATTTTCTTCTCTTCTCTGGTTGCCTGAAACCAGGAAGGTTTCAAGTTTGCCTAACTCAAGTGAAATAACTTTGTAAACTTTGTAACTTTGTAAACGAGATAATCTTGGTTAACTGTTACTGTTTGATTAAAATTTTTCAATGCAGCAAAAGACACATGCTTTGCAATATCCTTGTTTTCAGGCCCTTATATAACATTTCTTAATTATTTGTATTATTTAATATAAGAAATAATATTCCTTATATTATTTAATATAAATGTAATTATATTATATATAATTAATATATATAATTATATAAGGAACGAACACAAGGACAAAACTAGGTACATGTGTAAATTACTTCAGAAAGCACCTGAGGGCCCTGGGATATAGATTTATTTTTCCATCAGAATGGCAAGGTAGATACTCTGAAACCCCTTTCTGGCATAAAACATATAGACACTGGATGATTACAATCATAAATTTTAAATGCATTGCTGAGTTTACAGAAAGGTAAGGGACATTCCTAAGGGCCTCCTACTCTGTTTCCCCCACCCCCAAAAGAGGAAGCTGATCCCAGAGTGGTAAATAAATACAGAGATTGGGGCTGTCCTGGATGCAAACGCCTTTGCGGGAGCAGAGAGCTTTGATAGGAATGAGACACTGGAATTTAGCCCTGGCAGACAGGAGACTCTCAGCCTCTGACTGCTGCATAAATTCAGGACAACTAATGGTGCCCTAACCTCAGCAACCGTTCATAGGCTGAAAATTGCCATTTAAATCAGGGGTCCCCGGCCCCTGGGCTGCTGACCAGTACCCTCTGTGGTCTGCTGGGAACTGGGCGCACAGCGGGAGGTGAGTGTGGGGCAATGGAGCATTACTGACCTGAGCTCGGGTCAGATCAGCGGAGGCATCAGATTCTCACAGGAGCGCGAACCCCGTTGTGAACTGTGCGTATGAGGGATCTGGGTTGCGGGCTCCTTATGAAAATCTAATTCATGCCTGATGATCTGAGGTGGGACAGTTTCGTCCTGAAAACCGTCCCCCATTGAAAAGGTATCTTCCACAAAAGCGGTTCCTTTTGCCAGAATGGTTGGGGACCACTGCTCAAAATGGTATGAACCCAGAAAACGGTTTGTCCTGGTACATTCCATGTGGTTTCTAAAACTAAGATTAAGTTTTCCTCTGAAAATTGGCAGGCCTTTCCTCATATAGTCTGGGGTTTGAATTTACATTCGTGCACGATCAGGGAAATCTGCTGTAAACATTACCTTAAAGTGCTCCCAGGTGGGTAACCCCTCTTGGTTTCTGTCAGGAATAAAGGAATACCTTTATTGGATGCCATTCCTCACCCAGGCTCCTCAGAGTTCCTAGGAATTAAGTTTGGACAGACAGTATTTAACAGTAAAATAATAAAAATAATGACAATGATAATTATGAGGAACTACAGCCTATCAGACTTATAATACTAAATACAATGGAGATATCAGACACAGAATCTAAAATGCCTGTATATGAAAAAGTGATTGACATTTAAAATTCAATGAAAAGATTAAGGAGAAAATTAGATACAACTAAACAGAGAATTAGTGATCCATAAAAACCTTTTGAGAAAAGTATACAGACCTAAGTACAGGGAGGTAAATAGAGGAAAACAGAATAAAAATAAAATATTCTAAATTGCTTCTAATTTAGATTCATCTAAGAAGTTCTCAAACTTATTGGTGTTAAGATTTATTTATTTTCTTAAAAATTACTGAAGAGAATTCCAGTGCATTTAAAGAGTAAAATAAGATTTTAACTTGTTACATGTAAAAATGAAATTCTATTTAAAAAAGTCATATACTTCAGGGTTGAGATTCAATATAATAATTTTCACTGTTTCATCAATATATCATCCAGTGAAATCATCTTTTATTTCATACATTACTGCTTGTATGTAGTGGTAAATAACATAATGACTCCTAGTACAGTTTGGTATAAATACTATGATTGGTGCTAAGTTGCAAAATAACTTTCCTTACTATTGCTTTTGCTTTGTGGAAATGTCAACATTTAACTCCGTTAAATAGAAAATAATAATAATAAAGAAAGAGTATTAGAAACAGTCAGAAAGAAAATAAATCACCTATTTAAAAAACAGACAAATTGACAGAATTTTGATAGCAAATATCCTATGCTAGAAGGCAGTAAAATATATATATATACAACTTATAACTTAGACATGCGTATTTATTCAAGTTATCTTTAAAAAACATAACTGCAAGAGGAAAATAAATTATCAGATAAATTAGAATTGAGAAAGTTGACTATAACAGAACTTATTGTAAAGCGACTTCCAAGTTTATATTCCAAGAAAAGAAAAATAAACTCAAAAGTGATACCTGAGATTCACAAAGGAATAGGCAAAGAAATTGGTAAACATGGGCAAACTTAAAAGAATATTTTCCACATATAATGTCAAAAATATTTAATTTACAGAATAAAATCTATAAGTATGTAAAATCAGGATAAGAATAAAATATAAGCTTGAGGGGGTGATTAGAGCCAACAGCATTCCAAAATGTGTACATTTTCAGGAGGAGGATGTATATAGGATAACAATAATTTTGGATTTTTGAAAGACACTTATAAAAACTTTCAAGCACATAAAACAATAGATTTTTACCATTTATGTGATATATATAATATATAGTACTATTTTTACTATATATGTGACTTTTAAATCAAGTTAAATTTAAAATGAAATCGAAGAAAAAATACAGTGAAGCGAAAAATGACATAGAAAACACGGCAAATAGAAGGAATACCAAAAGATGGCAGCAAAAGAAAAAATGAAGACCACAGTCATTGCCAATGACCATCTAATTCACAGGATTCAAGTTATCTTCTGTGATTAAATGTAACAAAAATATCAAAAATTTACTTATTTTCACAAGAAACGCACTAAGAAAAAAGAGAAAGACTGAAAATAAAATTATGGTGAAAGATGAACCACACAAATACTAACCAAAATAAAGCAAGGTAGCCCTATTAATATTGGAGGAGTGTAGCATGAAGGTAGGTCATTAAATAAATGGGAAATTGCCCATTCAAAAGGAGGTTGTTACAGTTTTAAACTCACGTCTTATATCAGAAAGTGTTGCTATGTAACAAACACCCAGAAGCTTTGTGACTTAAAACAATCACATACTTTGCTCACAATTCAGCGGGTGATTTTCAGCTTATGTGACTAGAGGGAAAAGGTCACCTGTCTCTTAGGAGCCAGCAGTCTGTCCATGGCCTCTTCACATAACGGTGTTAACAGGAATCCCAAGAGTAGCAAGAAATGGGAAAACCAAAACACTTGTGATTTTAAAGTTTCCACCATTCTCACTTTTCCTAATATCCCGCCTGTCAAAATGACACGCAAGGCTAAATTCAGGAGGTAGAGCAAG
The DNA here is from genome assembly GCF_003255815.1 of Theropithecus gelada. NCBI lineage: Eukaryota > Metazoa > Chordata > Mammalia > Primates > Cercopithecidae > Theropithecus > Theropithecus gelada. The sequence goes on along the minus strand of NC_037672.1, from coordinate 185,798,813 downwards.
ACTCCAAGTATCCAAGGGTGGAAGGACCTGTCACAGCATATCAGAAAGGCGCGAATTTAGGGACCGGAAAATTGCATGGCCACTTTCATAATCAACCTCAATGCATTTAATAACTCAGCCTTAAAATAAAGAAAACACAAGGTCAAGAGATTGAGACCATCTTGGTCAATACGGTGAAACCCTGTCTCTACTAAAAACAGAAAAATTAACTGGGTGTGATGGTGCGTGCCTGTAATCCCAGCTACTCGGGAGGCTGAGGCAGGAGAACTGCTTGAACCCAGGAGGTGGAGGTTGCAGTGAGCTGAGATTGCACCACTGCACTCCAGCCTGGGTGACAGAGTGAGACTCCGTCTCAAAAAAAATTTTTTTTAATTAAATAAATAAAGCAAATATTGGCAGAATCATAGTCAGAAAATTCTAAAATAAAATTAGAAGACATAAAACATCTCCTGATAAATAATGTATTTATCACTCAAAAAATTATTAAACATATGTGTGATTTCAGAGACACATTAATGAGCCTAACCTAACAGGCATATAAAACAGCTTGCACAACTCATGAGTACACTCATTCTAAAGTACACACAAAACATGTAAACATTTAACTTGTCATATTTTTGGAGTTTCACTTACATACAGTAAGTCATATACATTTTAAGTGTACAGATTTTACTATGATAATTTTGTATGATAATTTTAGGGTTTTGTGAGATGTCCTTTATCACATAAAGAAATTTCCCTTTTATTCTTAATGTTCTGCATGGCATTTAAAACTTAAATACCTAGTAATTTTAGAAAATTTATTTTTCTGTATCTTTTGAAAAAATAATATGTTTTTTCCTTTATTATGTTAATATGGTGAAGAACCGATAGATTTTTGGTTGTTTAACCAATCTTAGATCCTGGAGTCTCACTTTGGACCTATTGCTGGATTCTAGCTTCTCACATTTATTTTTTTAAGACTTTTCAGTCTATATTCATGACAGGTAGAATATTGTTTGTAATTTCCTTTCTAAGATCTTGGTCAGATTTTAATATCAATTATGTGGTGGTTTTATTAGGCAAGTTATGAATTTTTTCTTCCTTCACTATTTTCTGAGTTTGTAAGACTGATATTTCTTCACAAAATATTTGATAGAATTTACCAATGAGTCATTAATACCTTTTTAATATTATGAACCCAGTGTACACACCTATTTTTTTTCTATATCTTGGTGAGTCTATTTCAGTAACTTGTGTCCTGAAAAAGTTTTTTTTCCATTTCATCTAACTAGTTGAATTAATTGGCATAAGGATTTTGGTATTTGAGGGGTGTACAGTGACCTCCCTCCCTTCATCCTTCATACTCAAAAATTTTTTTTTCTGTATCAATCTTGCTAAGTGTTCATCAGTTTTATCAATTCTTTCAAAGCATTAGATTTGTCTCTGCTGATTTTCTCCACTGTCAGTTTTTTTAAGTTATTTATTTCTACTTTCGTTTTTATTGGATCCTTTCTTCTACCTCCTGTGTTTAATTTGCTCTTAATTTCATAGCTTTTTAATCATAAGCTGAGATGATTATTTTAGACTTCTCTTCTAGTATTTGTTTCAAGATAATTTGATATAAAATGTTTTAATTTCCCTTGCTTTTCTTCTTTGACCTAAGTAATTCAGAAATTCGTTAATTTCAAAGTATTTGGGAATTTTTAGCTATTTCACTATTTTTGGTATCTATTTTCATACTGTTGTAGTAAGAGAATCAGAACAAAGGCTTTTTAGAGGATTTTGATCCTATAAAGGTTATTAAGGTTTGATTTACTGATCAACCTATCATCTACCTTGATTAAAGTTCCATGTGCCTTGAAAATGTGTGTTCTGAAGTATCAGGGAAAACCCACCCCCGATATTCAGCGTGGGTTCTTTTTTATTTCCCTACGTGTTGGCTGGTCTGAGAAATAAAGGGAAAGAGTACAAAAGAGAGAAATTTTAAAGCTGGGTGTCCGGGGTGACATCACATGTTGGCAGGTTCCGTGATGCCCCCTGAGCCGTAAAACCAGCAAGTTTTCATTAGCAATTTTCAAAGGGGAGGGAGTGCACGAATAGGGTGGGGGTCACAGAGACCACATGCTTCAAAGGTGACAAAAGATCACAAGGCAGGAGGTCAGGGCGAAACTAGAATCACTAATGAACTTCCATGTCCCGCTGTGCACACAGTGTCATTGATAGGAAGGTGTAAATGTCCACGAAATCTTCACAGTTTATGTTCTGCTGTCATGGCTTTGGCCGCTCCCTCCATTGGGGTCCCTGACTTCCAGCAACACTGAAGTTAGGGCATAATGTTCTAGAAATGTCAATTAGGTCAGTTTGATTGATAGGGTTGATTAAATCTTCTATATTATTACTTATTTTTTCTCTGTTTTTCTATCAATTACTAAAAGAGAGGTATTAAAATCTCTATTTGCCTATTCCTCTCCTTACTTCTGCCAGTTTTGGCCTCACAAGTTTTTGAAACACTGTTATTAGATGCGTTTAAAATTATTTTTGTTTCCCATTTAATTGTACTTTACGTGATCCTGCAACTTTTTATTTGTGGTTTACTGATTGTGTTGAAGTCTGCCTTTTTGAAATAATAATACTGACACCCCCGTTTCCTTATGCTAAGTGCTTTCTTGGTCTCCAGATTTCTTTTCATGCACATTCCATTTGTCTCTTTCTTAATATTTCAAGTGTGTTTCTTTAAACAGCATCTTGCTGTACAGTTTGTTTTCCAGTTAATCAATTCATGGACTAATTTTCATTTACAATAATAATTTCTTTTTACATGCTGTTCTCAGGGTATTTTAGTTAATGCACTAATGTGTGTTGGTTTAAGGTTTTACCACCTTAGAAGATGTTTTCTTTTTGTCCCATTTATTTTTTGTTCTGCTTCTATTTTCTTGCCTTATTTTGGAAGATTCACATGTTTAATACTCTTTATTCTGTTATATTTTAGTGATACTTCTTCATGTGCATCTATGTGTCTGTGTGATTTCAGTATATTTCAAAAAATTATAATGCAAGAGTTACAATAAAATTTCAACATCTCACAATAAAAATAGACAAGTAAAGAAAGTAGACAAGTTACAAAAAACACATACATTTGTGTATCATCACACATAAAAGAACCAATTTGTAACACATTTTTGGTTCATATTGTATATTTTTCCTTATGAGTATACATATTTATGATAGAATAAATGTTTTGAAATTGAAAACAAATAAGCACTTTCATTGTTAAAAGACCTACTCCAGTCTCCTACGTACACTTCCCTGTCTGGAACATTCACTTACTTATAACTTCTTCATTTGCATGTTTAAGCTGGCAAAGTTTATAATTTCTACTTATTTTTCTAACTGTTGCTTTTAGTACCAGTAACTAGAAGTTAGGTAAAACTGCTTGTAAAATAGAAATATGTTAGCCACTGGCCCTGGGCAAGCTTTTAAAGTGTACAATACCGCTCTTGGAGGCAAATAAAGGACTCCAGGCAATTGTGACTATTGGAGGGTTTGCATGTCCCATGTCCTGTCCATCATTTGGCTGAGGTTTTCCACTAATGCAAACCATCAACATTATACCTAAAAAATTGTACTCAATTCAAATCCACCTTAAAATTAATTTTAAAGCAAAAAGCCACATTTAACAAGAAGACTTTAGTTATGTTCTATAATAACAAAACAATTCATTATCAGATTCCTGTAGTTAGCAATCTTCCTTCAGGTATTTAACTTAGGAATAAATTACTGGGACAGACACAGAAACAGCTACACAAGAATTCATCTGTTGTGCCAAATGAAATATACAAGGATTTGCAAGGATAAAGTCAGAAAACCCCAATCCTTTCATTTCTCCTTCAAAAAAATCATATCATAATTACGATTTAAAATGTTACTCTAAGAAGATCAATTGTTTTGAATGTTATTCTCTTTCAAAGTTGATTTATTTTAACAAAAACTGCTATATCATCATTGGTGCTTTTCATTTTCTGATGCACAGTGAAATGTCTATAATCCGAACTCAGACTCACGTGTTCATTTCAAGTCATCTCTCAGCAAGCACACTCAGATAAACTGCAGTTTATCGATTAAAAATAAGAAGATTCGTTTGCTAATTTCAAGGAAATGGCAGTAAGCTGATGAAATGCACTCATATAAAATGAAACTAATGGCATCTATAACAAGGAAATGAATCTTTGGTCCTTCAATGATGTGCAACATATTCGTAAATATGCTTTCAATATATCAGGACCGAAGTTATTAGACAAGTGGCCTGAATACCACGCCATGCATATTATAAAAATATCCCCATTAAGCCATAATTCTATTTGGCAGTTTCTGTCTTCATGAAAGATAATTTTATATGGGAAACATTTATATGATATACATATAAAATGAAAAATAACCAGTACATGAATGTATAAATGATAAAAATGAGCAAGATAGATAAAGTGTCCAATGGCTGATATCAGTTCTGAATAATATTTTACTCATTTACATTAAATTTTCACCACTTCAACTAATGAAATATGAAGTACAAGGAGAGCTTGTGATCATACCATGATACACCATAAAGGCAAGTAGACGACCTTTCCAGTGAGAAGCCTCAACATCAACATCAAATAGATTATCGTCCTGTTGACGATATTCATTACCCATCATAATTTATAGAGATGACTCTAGAAATTCATGCAGGGGTCTTGTCTAGTTTTGGTTATGCGAGTGTAAATGGCCTAATTTTCAATCTTCTCTTAAAGGTCACTTTCATAACTGATACTTTGTAAATTTTTAAATTTTCATTTTAGTTTTCTTTTCAATTGCTCCACTGTTTCAACTTGACGATCAGTGGGACGAGGCATAGGCATGGTCTTCTATCTTGTTCCCGAATCTCTGGAAAAGAAAGTTGGGAAGCTTGGAGATGGATCTTCTGTAGCCCATGTTCTAATATTTGGATTCTTTGATCTGTACCTTATATTATTATTTGTCATCAACCTGCACTGAAGCAAATAATTATTTTAACAAGAAGCCTCTTCATAATAGAGACTTCTTCAGCAGTGAGCCGTTTTCTCAAGGAAAGCCATTCCTCTGTCAGAGCAGCTCTTCCCCACAACAAAGGTATTCCGCCTTCACATGCACCAGTGGGTCCAGATAATTGTACAAAGAGAACACCTTGCTTCATAGACTCATCACCTGCAAGTGGAAAAAGAGGGAGCTTTTTAGCAATGTAGCAAACTGCAGACTCTGCTAAAGGCAGCATGAAAAACAAGGTGCTTCTTGTAGCAATCAGAGAGCATGGCTCACGGAACAAAGGTGTTACACAGCTGAGGAGAGAATATGCAAAATGAAAGCACTCTGCCTGCTAAACACCCAAAGGATCATCTTCCTTCATTGGTTCTTTACAATTTCTACCAGCATGTTATCTGCAAACGTAACAGAAATTAGGGGCAGTGTTTAGCAATCTATGACATTCGAGTGGAAGCAGGAAGTATTCAGATAAAGCATGCAATCACGTTATTTGGATTAATCTAAGGATTACTCTGCAAATATTGTTAGCTCAACTTTGTAAAGTAGTTCCAGAAATAAAGGGGTTTGTACCATTTGCAATATGTTCCGCATACAACATATTCTTTAATCCCTCATGTGTCAACTTGTCACGCATCTGGAATATTTGATTTCAAATAGCCTTATTCAAAGAACTGTAAATGCCCATCTTCCTGATGGCAATGCCAGCTCCTTAAGAAAAGGTTGGTGGAAAAACAAAACCCACCTCTTGACTTTACACCAAACGTGGAGGCCTAAATTTTCAGAAAAGTCCAGTCAGCACTTCGGTTTCCTGAACCGCTTTGTAAAACCCAAAGCAGTGCCGGAGAAGAGGGAGAGTGTGAGGCCACTGAACACAGAGCATTGTTCCAATTACAGAAACACCTGCACTGTGTGGCTTTATGCTGATCTGTTGTGAGCATTTTACACAGTGTTTAATAGTCCTTCAAATTCCTCTTTCTGCAAAATCCAAAATGGGCTGGGGGTGTTGCTGGCATGCTAGGGGCTTTAGGAGGCCTCTTGCTGGGGATAATTTGATACTTTATCCGCAATGGAGAATGCTTGGCCTGGTAGAGTCTCAAATGCCACCCATAGACACACTAATTAACAGCCTCTGTGTATTGGCTTCTGGGAAAAAAAAAAAAAAAGAGGGAGAGATTGTTTTCTTTTACTCAGTGAGAAACCATTGTTGGAAAAAGCAATGACTCAGCTTTTCAGCAGTGAAAACTATTTACATGGGCAAGAAAGGCTGCACAGGCTTGTAAAAATCTTGCTGCAGATATATTTTTTTCTCTTTCCTTATGCAATTGTGGTTCAGGTAGAGCCATGCATTTTCAAACATCTTTTTGAACATCTATTGCTTAAAATAAACGTACTTTACTGCCAGTGGACTCAAGCAATAATTACCTTAATTATTTCTGTTTACACTTGGAGAAATGTGGCATCCGAAACTGCAATATGAGACTTGCTGGGCTTTAAATATTCTTTTTCTGTATGGTTAGTAAACACCAAAGGATGAATATAAAGTTTATCTGTATTTATGCGATGGTTTCAAAAACCACACTTCTAAAGTGCAGCTCCAGCAGTTTTTAAACCCTGCCAAGTATATTCTGAAAATCTCCTTTGGAGTAAAACATTAATGAGGTAGCATAGTTCGCTTTTCTAAAGACAAAACTACATTTGGAATCCTTTCCAGTATTATTCTTACTGTGATTCCAAACCTCAAAGTAAGAAGGGCACATGAGTAGGGAAATGGCATGAAACGAATATGACTGAGACCATTCTGTTTATGTCACCGAGAAAAGATACACAGACTCTAAGCCCTTCTTATATTTTGTTGATGGAAGGCAAGTACCAGCCTTCATGCCTTCATGTTCTTAACTTCCTCAATAAAGAAATTATTCCAGCAAAGAAGTGGTGACTTCTTATTTTAATTCTAACTGCTTAATTTTTTCAGTGACTTGGGTTAAATTAGAATATTTTTCTTCAGCAATATTTAAATTAACTGAAAAACAGCTAAATTTAATAATCTGTCCTCGAGGATTTTTAAAAGTCACATAGCAGAAAGAAATAAAGATATCTCTCATTATGGTAATAAACTACCCATGTTAAAGCCACGAAATGCAAAGAATGCTAACAATAACAACAACAATTGTACAAGAAAGTCAATCTACAGGGACCCCAAAAGTTACTAAATATTACTTTTAAAACCCAATTAATACTAAGCCTCATTTTAGCCATTGGCTGTACCATCAAAGTTGCCATGTATCTAAGAATAAAATTGCTTTTTGTGTCTCAATGCCTCATCTAAAACCAAAATACATGCCCACTGATGTTAAGGGAGTGCTGTGAGCCTGACTCTCCACATTACTGCAGGCCCTGCTAGTGCTTGAGAAGTGATTATGCGAATTGGAGTTATTCCTGTCACACGCAAAGAATCAGAGTGAAGGGGTTTTGGTAAAAAGCAGGACACAAAGCGCCCACTCCAGGAACTGTCTGGAAAGCCCAGCTACCAGAAGAGCAGTTAGAACCTTAAGACCAGTTTTGCCCGGAGGCTGCCCAAATGACTTGCCCTGACTCTAAGAATGTCCAGGTGAAACTGTACCTGCCACCATTCCTCACCCTGTGGGACTTGCCAGCTCCCGACAGTCTTCACTAGCACCAGTGAACTCACTTTGAAAACAATTTACATCACATTTCTCCTTCCCAAGAAAACTCCAACCTCTTCCTTTCTTCCTAGGGCATACAAGACCACCGTGGGCTGTGCGTACACCCTGCACTGCAATTCTGTTTTTATATATATTCTCAAGGAAAACCTTTTGCTTAGAGATTCATCACTGTCTTTTATTTCACTGCAACAGTGTGAAGGTATTCTGAAGGTAAAGTAGGCTCTCGGGTAACACCATTAGCCCTTACCAGCCATTCCAGCGAGTATATGAAAGTGCTGGTGCATGGGCTGGACTTTTAGCTGTGGTTGGGGGCTGCTAAAGTCTCCTGTGATTACAGTCAAGTACGAACTTTAGAACTTAACTAAAGGGTAATAGATTATTGCTGTAATATTGTTCAACTCACTGCTAGAGAAAGTTAGATCTTTAAAAGTTCAAGTGACTCTGGCACTTTGTATAAACTTTCAAGGGTGTATTCTGTAAAAAAGCTTTGAAATCACCAATTTCTTTTCTCTCTTGATCATTTTTTTCCCCACAACATAAAAAGAGGCGAAGTAGGAATTAAGAGTTGTACCTGAAACCAATGGAATCAAATTTAGAGGTGTATTTGTGGTATTAGAATTCCTTGAATTCTATCCTCATTTAATTTGAAACAGCATTTGCTCTCTTGGTTTCCTGTTGCTTCTTTTTTCCCCTATGCATTTAAAACTTCATTGGTTCTCAATTTAGCTCACCAAACAAAGGAATATATTAAGGTTAAATCTGTGTTCTTTACAATGACTGTAATTTTGTAGAAAGTGCCTTGTATAAAAAAGTTATTTTAAATAATATTTGCTAGTGAGCTTTCTCTCGTTTTTGTTCATTTATAGATGGAATTAAATATTGACTCAGAAGGGAAAAAAATGCTTGTCATACTTATAGCAAAACGAAGACACTTGGGGGTCTATGTAGAAACGTAGTGTCTGTGTATTAGTCTGTTTCCACACTGCTGATAGAGACAGACCTGAGACTGGGCAATTTACAAAGGAAAGAGGTTTCATGGAGAACTCACAGTTCCACATGGCTGGGGAAGCCTCACAATCACGGCAGAAGGCAAGAAGAAGCAAGTCACATCTTACGTGGATGGCAGCAGCCAAAGAGAGACAGAGCTTGTGCAGGGAAACTCCCCTTTTTAAAACCATCAGATCTCATGAGATTTAATCATATCACGAGGACAGCACAGGAAAGACCTGTCCCCATGATTCAACCACCTCCTACCAGGCCCCTCCCACAACACGTGGAAATTCAAGATGAGATTTGGGTGGGGACACAGACAAACCATATCAGTGTGCCATTTAAACAAAAGCTAGGGCAGGCATGGTGGCTCACACCTGTCATCCCAGCACTTTGGGAGGTCAAGGTGGGCGGAGCACCTGAGATCAGGAGTTTGAGACCAGCCTGGCTAACATGGTGAAACACTATCTCTGTAAAAATACAAAAATTAGCCAGGCATGGTGGTGTGTGCCTGTAATCCCAGCTACTTGGGAGGCTGAGGCAGGAGAATCGCTTAAACCTGGGAGGCAGAGGTTGCAGTGAGCAGACATCATGCCATTGCACTCCAGCCTGGGCAACAGAGCAAGACTCTGTCTCAAAAAAAAAGAGAAACTAAAATGTTTGTTTCTTGCTGGGTACATCAGTCAATGAGGATTTGTCCTGGAAATGGCTGCAGGTGGAAACAGCTAGTGGCAAGCCAAGGACAGTATTGCACACACACTCGGTAAGCATTTAGGAAATGTTTGCTGATGACAATGACTAGCAGAAAGCACTTCCACTCAATGTATATTCAAAGTGATTTCTAATACTGCACGGGCCAAATCATTACTGATGAATTACGCGATAGCAACACCCCCACCTGTAGGCAGGCCTCAAAACCAACACAGCTTATTAGCCTCCAGACCAATCACAGAAATTATCTTGTTTTGTTTTATAATGATTTAAAAATGTGTGTAAGCATTGCAGCTCTTTGAATGCCCCCTTTTTTTCTCCACAGAAGTCTTACTTTGTCTCTCTTCCTGACGTAGATCTTTAATTGACTGAAACTTTCTTTAGTTCAATTAAGTACAGACTTTTTTATTATTTGACTTAAGATTTTTTGACTTTACACAGTGTGAAAGTAATAAACACTCAGTAGACACCACGCTTCGAGCGCCCATGCAACCATTTTGTTTTTCACTTTCAGTACAGTATTCAAGACATTACATAAGATATTCAACACTTTATTACAAAATAAGCTTTGCGTTAGGTGATTTTGACCAGGAGAAGACTAATGTGAGTGTTCTGAGCACACTTAAGGTAGGCTAAGCCAAGCTATGATATTCGGTAGGTTAGGTGTATTAAATGCATTAAATGCATTTTTGACTTATGACAATTTCAAGGTATGATGGGTTCGTCAGGGCCATAACCATATTGTAAGTTGAGGAGCATCTGTACTGCATCATCCCACGACTACTTTAATAGGACTTAATTTGTAAAGACACCAGAAATAGACCTAGAATGGCTTCAGAAAATCCTTTATCTGGAGAGTCAAGCTAAGACCAATGTCCTCACTATTACACTGGAAAGACAAATACTTAGTGAACTTGGAAGTTATCCATTCAAACATTCCGTAGCCTGGTTGGTATCTACACGTATCCATGCATGGACATGGTGTTGAAATCAGGCTCTACTTAGGAAATGCTGGTTTGGGAAAAAATGACTCAGGTATTCTGCCTTGTTGGTTATGATGATGTTTTCTTGAGAGTTTAACTCTATTATATTGTAGATGCTGGATCACAAGGTAAGTGGGCTGAGGGAATACTGACTTCCAATAAAAGCAGTGCTACAATTTCATTGTAACTTACATGACAACTGACCAGGCAGAAGACAGTGAAAAAGGGGACTCTTTAATGATGCCAATCATCCAGGAAAACGGCGTGATTATAGGCACATGAGGGCCTGGAATGCATTTAAAATTGTTTCCAATTTATAAGGGTGATTTTATGAAACTGAGAGGGCCACACAGAACCAGGAAGAAAAAATAAGAGTCATTCAGAAGAGAAGCAGCAGCACAAAGGAAAGTCAGGTTTGGTGAGATTAAATCTATCCTTCAAGATATGAAACTCTCATTCTACAATACTAAAATATTGCATAATAATATTTTCTTTTCAACAGTACATTTAGCCATGTAAATTGATTTGAAAACACAAACCTAGTCACTAAATGCCCAGGAATTGTTTGGTAGAGATTTGCAGGTAGAAAGGAAGCCGTCCGATTCACAGGGACGTGGGATCAGCTACACCTATTGTTCGCTTCCGAAGCAACTTGACATTCTTTCAGATTTGATCTAACCGGGTTAACCAAGTGGGCTGGAAATAATGCTGACATACACGGAACGCTTGCCGATTGGGCTGCTCTCATAAGCTCCGTGTAAAGTAGACTAAAGAAGCAGGGATTTTAGAAGAAACGCTTTGTGAGATTCCAATTTTGAAGCTATCGTCTCCGTACTGCAAGGAGTAACATAAATAAAAATCTGAAACTGGATGGCATAAGAGAAGGAAGTATGTTCCTTGGAAATACCATGCAGATTTTTGACTAGGTCCTAGGAGGACAGAGTTAGAAAAAGAAATTACTTTTTATATGCAATATATTTAGCTGAAGCCCTGGGGTGAAATGATAGGCTCGTGATGAATAGATACTCTGGGACAACTCAGAGGTCCCTTGGCTTTAAAATTTCTGGATACTGTACTTAACCTTTAGAACTCTCCAAAAGCATACTGCACTCAAGTTGCTCCCTTGAAAATTCCCATTTTGAAAATAAAATCTAGAATTACAGAGCAAATTATGACCCAGTGCCTGTGTCCAAAACACATATATGTGGCCTCTGAAGAGTGGATACAGCTGGGAAAGGACTGCTGACAGACAGTGGAGGTAGTGAACTGTGGGCTGCACTTGAACAAATGTTTTTCTTTCAAATTGGTGAATATACCCTTTAATACTGAGGTGCGTTAAAGTGACTTATTTCCTAATCCTTGCCTCATAGTTCCTGCTCACATATATTTCTTTTCTAAATGCAAATTTCTATTGCAGAAGTTCTTTTTGATTTATAACTTTGTTTTGCCAAATCAATGTATTTGTTCTCCAGTAGAATAGATGTTAGGTGAGTTTGAGCACTTGTGAGAAACACTGCAAAACTTCACTTATATTTGTTTTGAGCAAAGAAATGGCCTGTGACAAGGGCCAAAGATACTGAGGAAGTGAGAGAAACTAAATGAGCCTTTAGTCCAACCTCCTTCTTTCACAAGTGGGGAAATAGAGGTTCAGATATTTATTCCAACTCATTTAGCTTGGGAGTTTATGGAAGAGAACCTAAGCTCTTTTTACTCTGTCCGGTTCCACTACTAGGAAATCTACTTACGGTTTACCTGGGTTGTTTTTGTGATTGTTTAACTGGGAAGAACAATTATAATCAAACCATTATTGTTGACCTATCCTAAAGGTGACATGGTTTTCTTGACTTTTTCAAATCTTAAATTAAAGCACACATTATTAAGAGTTCGTGAATTATAGAAATCTCAATTCTCAAGCATCCCGGATTATCCACTGTGGTGTGAGACTCCAAATTGGGTGCATATAATTGGTGGTAACATTTTATGTTCCGGCAGCTTTTCATGTGTCAACTGAGACAAATGAAATGTAAATAAAACATTTTTTAAAAACAAGTAAACAGAAAACAACGTAAGTGTCCATCCGTGGATGAATGGATAAACAAAATGTAATGTATACAATGGATATTATCCCGCCTTGAAAAGGAGTAAATTCTGATGCACTACAACGTGGGTGAGGCTTGAAGACATTGTGCTAAGTGGAATAAGCCAGTTATAAAAAGGCAAACACTGTGTTTCCACTTTCTTTTTCTTTCTATCTTTTTTTTTTTTTTTTTTTTTTGAGACAGAGTCTCTCTCTGTCACCCAGGCTGGAGTGCAATGGCATGATCTTGGCTCACTGCAACTTCCATCTCCCAGGTACAAGTGATTCTCCTGCCCCAGCCTCCTGAGTAACTGGGATTACAGGCACACGCCACCAGGCCCAGCTAATTTTTTTGTATTTTTAGTAAAGACAGGGTTTCACCATGTTTTCCAGACTGGTCTCAAACTCCTGACCTCAGATGATCCGCCCCCCTTGGTCTCCCAAAGTACTGGGATTATACGTGTGAGCCATCGCACCCAGTCTGTTTTCAATTGTATACGAGGTGCCTAGAGTATTCATATTCATCTACAGAAACTAGAATGGTGGTCGTCAGGGGCTGTGGGGAGAGGATACTAGGCAGCTGCTTAATGCGTACAGAATTTAATGCATACAGAATTTTAGTTTTGCAAAAAGAAAAGAGTTCTGGAGATTAGTTGCCCAATAAGAATGTACTTAACACTACTGAAATGTGCATGTGAAGATGGGTGAGATGGTAAACTTTAGGTTATGGGAGCTTGATCGCAAGTTAAAAAGAAAACAAAAACAAGCATAAAAATAAACAGCAGCAACAACAACAAAAAATAAACAAAATAACTCCAAGGGAAAATTCAAGTCTGATTGTGAGAAGTGAAAGGACAAGTTTCTTTGATTTTTCTTGCTTTGGTTTTTAAAGAAGTAGTAGGAACAAAGCTGTCAGTTTGAGAAAAAGAAAAAGAAAAAAGAAAAAAAAAAGAGAGGGAAACCAAAGCTGATGATAGTGATTATTTATTTATAATTAAGGCAGAATTACAATTTTAACATGTGAAGAGTCAGCACAGCACACAGGGGAAAACCTGAAGTTTGCTCAAACTGTGTTTCAGTCCCAGCTCAGCTATCTAATGGCTGTGTGACCTCAAACACGTGATCTACAAAGTGCCTCAGGCTCCTCACGTTAACATGGAGATAATCATACTATTTATCTGAGAAGGTTGTTGCAAGGATGCAAAAAAATTAAGATACCTAATGCACACAGAAGAACTTAAAATCTGGCATCTAATAAATTCCATATAGTAATGTTACATTTAGAAATCCAAAATAAAAATGAAAAAATATTATTGGTTAAATTCTTTATAGTACATAATCTACATTGTATACTATTAGTAGAAATTATAATGATCAAAATAACGCTTTTATTTGGTTGCAGAAATATTTTACATTCTTCCAAGATGATTTTATTCCAATCTGTCATTTACAATCTCTCTTAATATAAAACTTCAACAGAGAATTCCAAAGTTTTTGCATTTCTTTTTTTAATGACAATACTGAACAATGTTTCACGTTGAAAGATAAAGAAGGAACGAAGTATGGAATTCATTTTTTTATCAGGAATACTGGCTGAGGAAGAACAACTACATTTCTGTTGTTAGGTACTGAATGCTGAAATCACAGCAATGATTGAATGATTCATGGCTTAGCTGTGTTCACATATTTTTTTTCTGCTTTAGAATCTGCCATCAACTAGTGGTTTAGATTTGATACTGATGATACTGCATAAAAGAGTCCATCAGGATGAATAGCAAGTGACATGGATAAGAGTATCACATGACACATGTAAGATGCCTTCACCGTTAGAGTCTACAATGTATTTGGAACAATGCATTATAGGTGTGTCTTCACCAATATGTAAGAAACTAGGGAAGAATTATTCATTAAATTTAACTCAATCATTTGTATAGTCAATGTTAATACAAAGAAGATATAATAACAAGAAAAGGAAAAATTTCCCAGGAAATCATGTGAAATATTCTTCACACAAGATGAAATAAATGTTAAGGAAGCCATGGTAAAATTGTTGAGATAAAGGTGAAACAACCAGATAAACAATCAATCAAACTTCCGGGAGAGTTTATCATTAAGATCTTAGAATAAGGCATATGTTGAGACTATTATTGCACTCCTAATTAATGTCAAAATGTTTATTGGCTACTGTTTCAACATACAATTTTATATCTCTGACCTATTTTGCAAATTAAGGACCTTAAAATATTGCAGATCATTGCATTCATCATCTGTGATCTCTACTTCTGAACCAAACCAAACAACAACAAAAAAATAAAAACACTTGCAACATCAAAAAGCTGCTTTAAGTGAATTGTCACTAAAATTCCCTTCAGGGTAACAAAATGCCTTAGGAAAGATATTATTAGACTCCAGTGTCAAAAAGGCTATGAAAACCAAATGTCTCTCTGAACAAAAGGTCCATTCTACCCCAAGTTCATCATCTGCACACAGAAAAAGACAAGGATAAGAAAAATATGTACACATTTGTGTATACATTTTACAAACCACAAAAACACTATGAAATGAAAATAGGGACCCATATGATAGTTAAGAAATAGATGCCCGACGAAATTTTATTAGCTGAAATTGTGCATGAGAACTTAACATTATGTTGTAATGCTCTTTAATTATTTAGCTTAATATTTAAAGAGTGTGTTAGTCTGTTTTCATGCTGCTGATAAAGACATACCTCAGGCTGGGCAATTTACAAAGGAAAGAGGTTTCATGGAGAACTCCCAGTTCCATGTGCCTGGGGAAGCCTCACAATCATGGCAGAAGGCAAGAAGGAGCAAGTCACATCTTACGTGGATGGCAGCAGGCAAAGAGAGAGCTTGTGCAGAGAAACTCCCATTTTTAAAACCATCATGCCTGTAATCCCAGCACTTTGGGAGGCCCATGTGGGCAGATCACGAAGTCAGGAGATCGAGACCATCCTGGCTAACGTGGTGAAACCCCATCTCTACTAAAAATATGAAAAATTAGCCGGGTGTGGTGGTAGGTGCCTGTAGTCCCAGCTACTTGGGAGGCTGAGGCAGGAGAATGGTGTGAACCTGGGAGGTGGAGCTTCAGTGAGCCGAGATCACGCCACTGCACTCCAGCCTGGGCAGCAGAGCGAGACTCTGTCTCAAAACAAAGAAACAAACAAAACCATCAGATCTCAAGAGACCCATTCACTATGATGAGAACAGCACAGGAAAGACCTGCCCCCGTGATTCAATCATCTCCCACCAGGTCCCTCCCACAACACGTGGAAATTATGGAAGCTACAAGATGAGATCTAGGTGGGACACAGAGCCAAACCATAACAAAGAGGGAGAGGTAGTTTTGAGATCTACCCTAGTTCTAACTATTCCTACAACATGCTGGACAATTTTTTTCCTTTTAACAAATTTGGAAAAGCTTTGACTAATTAATAAACGATGTGGTTCACACAGTGTACTTCTTGTATACGTTTGAAGCAATCCTGGTCAACTAAACAAAATAGCTAACCTCCTAAGAAGGTGAGAACTACAGTTCATATCATGAAAATATATTTGAAAGACATAATTTAGAAGGTTTCTTCAAAATATTTTTTGCTGTAACCATGGTAAGAATTTCTTCACACACAGAATTTCTATAGGTTTCAAAAAATACAAAGATAAGAAATCTAAAAATTGAACTTTGTACTAACACTCATAAATATTTTAGATATTATTTTTCAACAAAACAGACAACTAAGAATCCTTGAGAGTGATTAATCATCTACATATGCCTAATTATTTTGTGTATACACCAAATGTTTATAAACATGACATAACCTGAATTTTCTTCAATTTCTATATTTTTAAAGCTTTGTTGACCTCAAAATTCATTATTTAAAATTACCTTTCCATGAATTTACTTCCTTTTAAAACCTTTTTTATTGGCTAATCTTGGTAGAATAAACCAAATGTTGACTGTCTATATGACCCATGGTAAACTAACTGCTATATAACAGAAGTTTCCAGAATTTATAATGGTTCAAACACAATAAAAGTTGACGTCTTACTCAGGTAACATTAGTTAGTAGTTGGATACATCAGTGGGTGATCCATCTCCTCACAGTCATTTAGGGATTTATGTTCATAAATATTTGTCATCTACCATGTGTGGCTTCTAAAGTCAACCTAGGGATTATCTCCATTGCAGCTTGCCATAAAGGGTGAAGGACATGAAGTCACATCGTGCAGTTTAAGGACTAGACCTAGATGGCACTTCTTCTGATCATTCTTTTGGTTTGAACTTGGTTACATGACCACATCTATTTTCAAAGCAGACTTGAAAATAAGTGGAGCTGTGTCCCTAAAAATAGGAGTTAACATCTCCTACAATAGGTAGCACAATTCACTGCGTTCATGAGCTCTTAGAAGGCAGGAATCTTCCTAAAATTATAGACCACCTGATTGGGAGGAGAATAATGGCTTTAACTGTTCTTTATCCATTACAGATGCATATAACTGATTGATATTTATGAAGCCAAGTTGTATCAATTTGAGAAACTTTCAAAATGACTGACTTTTATCATAACACATAGTGAAAAGCAATGCCTTTTGAGGACGTTGGGTAAAATAAACACTGGGCCTTCTACTGACCTCAGATAGGAGCCGATCATAGTAGGAAACCTTCATATAAATCAAGGACGTCTTCATACACCTCCAGAGTTTCGAATGACAGCAGCTTGGAATTGCCAAGCTCCACTCTTGGTTGGACAACTTGTCTAGTCTTCCGGGTGTGGCTGCGCATCCGTAGATGGGTGAGTTGTGACACGCGGAAGAGCTTTGAGGAAAGCATCGTGACTGACATCCGCTGCCGGAAGTCCCTGCTGCTGAGCAGTAGGGCGCCTCCTACAGGCGATAGGGAGCTCTCAGGCTACCAAGCGGGATCTAAGGGGAACTTTCAACTTGCTCCAAAACTTGACAGTGTAGACAATGCTAAATAATAAGGGGGGTACAATAACCTTGTTCCCAACTCCGGTACATGCTGCACGTTGCCTCCAGGCCAATCTGGAAACACGTCTTCAATCCTGCCGTGCTCTTGGTCAAGACTGCGGGGATTCCTCATTTATCCCAGATTCCTTGGTGGTGTTTTTGAAGACCTTTACAATTGTGAGCTAACCTACCCGATAAATGTATCCCCAACTACCTACCTGTTAAAAACATTCACTGCAGCTAATCTGACTCACCAGCCCTCAAATATGATGTATATATTTTTTCACTCATACCATGAACATTTGACCATTTTTTTCTTTGCCTAGATAATATCTTGATTTTCTTTCAAGATGAATCAAGTCTGAATTTCTCTATAACAAGCAGAATTCAGAATAAGTTCTAGCCTCCTTTTATATCCTGTAGCCGTTATCACCTAAACCACCCATTTTTCTCCTGGTTTATTAGCACTTGAACTGTTTGCAATATGTTTCTTTTCCTTATGCTCCTTCATTGCGGCAACTAAATTTTTAAAACATCAGAAAAAAATTGATTTTGCCTTTTTTCATCCCCCAATGTGTTTCCCTTATGGAATGCTTGATAAACATGCACTGACTAGTCTACAGGTGTGCCATCAACACCTGCAAAATAATGCTGAGCACCGAAGAAGGGGCTTAACTGGAAAGAGGCTGGAGTCATATGTATAAACCAACTCCTCCTCCAGTGACCTGTAATGTTAAAAGAATGGTAGCAGGGTTAAGTGACCAGACAGACACTTTGAGCACCTGCAGTGCAAGAATAACCATCACAAAAAAAACCAGAATCTTTTTGAAGGAACTTCTATATCTAAACTACAAAGAACATCAACATAGTCATCATGGGACAAATCTGAACTTGGTTGGCTACCACATAAGACAGGAAAAAATCTAAGTGTTTTCCTACTTTTTTTTTTTTTTTTTTTTTGAGATGGCATCTTGCTCTGTTGCCCAGCTGGAGTGCAGTGGTGCAATCTCAGCTCACTACAAGCTCCGCCTCCTAGGTTCATGCCATTCTCCCGCCTCAGCCTCCCAAGTAGCTGGGATTACAGGCGCCTGCCACCACACCTGGCTAATTTTTTGTATTTAGCCAGGAGAGGGGGTCTCACCGTGTTAGCCAGGATGGTCTCGATCTCCTGACCTTGTGATCCACCTGCCTCAACCTCCCAAAGTGCTGGGATTACAGGCGTGAGCCACCGCACCTGGCCTCCCTATTCTTACACTCAACACAGCACAGATACTTTTCTCTAGCAGATACCAATTAGGCGTTCTATAATTCAGAGCAAGCCTGACACTGTCTACCTGAAGTAAGTCAAGTCCCACAAGCTAAGGGCTCAGTCTCACAAGGCTGCCTCCGACCTCAGTTGCCAATCACAAGTCTGGACCTCCAGAATTTCTGACCAACGAACTAGCTACTCTGTTCAATTAATTTGCTAGAGCAGTTCACAGAACTCAGGAAAATAATTTACTTACATTTACTAGCTCATTTGCAAAGGATTCATCTGAACAGCCAGATGAAGAGATACGTAGGATGAATTCTGGAAGGTTCCTCAAACACAGGATCTTCTGTCCCTGTGACATTGGGGTGTGCGACCCTCTTGGCATGTGGATGTTTGCCCACCTGCAAGTTCTCTGAATCCCAGAGTTAAGGGATGTTAATGGAGACTTTATCATGTAGGCATGATTGATTGTCAGCTCAGACTCCAGCCCCTCTCCCCTTTCTGGAGGATGGAGGCATAAGACTGAAAGTTCCATCTTTCTAATCGTGGCTTTCTGGTGACCTGCCCCTATCCAGGAGCACCAAGGGACATCTCGTTAGAGCAAAAGACACTCCTATCATCCAGGAAATTCCAAGGGATTAGGAACTCTGTGTCCTGAATCAGGGTCAAAGACCAAATACGAGAACAAAGATGCACCTAGCACCCTTATCACTCAGGAAATAACAGGGGTTTTTAGAGCTCTGTGCCTGGAATTGAGGATGGAGATCAAAATATATGTTTCCTATTAGAAATCACAATATCACAGCTTTCCTCCTCTTATTTTATAGTTTAGCATTATTTTCAGATTGGATCACAATGGGAGGTGTCGATGCCAGAATTGGGAGCATCTACAATGTGTAACCCAATCCTGCATTTGACAAGAGAAAGTAGACTTTTATGACCGTTTCCTGTGTCTGTTTTTAAATGACTTGCGTGTTTATTCAGCGGGTATATGCATTCCTTTTTAGCATTTCCAAGTAGAGAGAATGATGATATCCTGTACATTGTGAGCTAGGTTATTGACTGGGGTTTCTCAGTATTATGGGGGTTTGGTGGGAAAATATTATGTCTGAAAAGTTACTTCATCTTTTCAGTAACTATGTACTGCAGTAGAAAGGATGAATAAAGAGAGGAATGAAATGTGGGAGGAAGAAAGGAAAGACAGGCAGAAAAGAAGGGAGGAAAGGAGAAATAATTGAAAGATGGAAAGAAAAAAGAAAGGGAAGAGGGAATAAAAAAAGGAAGGAGGAACAGAGAAGAAAGAAGAAAGGAAGGAAATCTTCTAAAGCATATTTTGTCTTTCAATATGAGACAAGTTGATTATTTTAAAACAAGTATTTCAGATTTATTGCTCCATTTGCAGAAGTTTAGGAACTACATGTTAAGGAAATATCGTAACTCTTCACTTGAAAATGGAAAAGTGATAAAAATAGGTGTTATTCTTCTATTCCCTTTGTACCCTTTGAATTGCTATAGTTAAGTGGTAAAGTCTGAATGAACATGTTGCGATATCTCTGTAAGTAACAGAGATAGATGCGGCACTGAGGTTTTCTAATTGCTGTGCTTGCTGGGTCTGGGGGCAAGTACAGGGAAATGAAAGCCAGCACTGCCCAGTCGCCTCTTACCTCTGGGCAGAGGAGGCAATGGTAAGTAAATAAAATAGAGCTGCAAAGATTCTTTCGATTCCCATCACGTTCAATAGAAGAATTTCTGAAAATTTTGAAACCTATTTATACTCTTCTTAATCAGAATACTAGCAGGTAGCTGCAAATGTTCACTTTGTGGGAAGAGGGGATAATTTAGGTTCGAAGATAGGTATGCCAAAACCTGGGTGGAATTAGAGCATCCAGGGTGTTGCAGGAATCAGCTGAAGACTGCACGCAGGCTTACAGCCCCCAGCTCCCTGCAGATCAACGTGTGTGCAGAAACCAGAGGCTGCAGCCTTTACTTGCAGACACACGTTGGTGGGTTAGGTGTTTGGGGAAGATAACAGCATTTGCAGAAGGTCCTCAGGTGGAAAACACGTACTAACACTGTCACAGGGAAACCACTGAAGCTAATGAGTGTGAAGTAATATTTTGTGAGGCCCCCTCCATCTCCTACCCAGAGCCGGGTCTTCCTTTCATCTGTTATTCCCTGGGTTCTGAGGGAGTAAATCTGTCTTCTCGAGGGTGCTTGAGGCGTCTCTTTCTACTCATTACATTCACAATTAATTCTAGTCTTGAGCCTATGGAAGGTGCGCGCTCAGCCTGGCCATCTGGGTGGTCCTAACTAGCATTTGGGTGGCCACACTTTTTCACATGCTGCCAAACCAGGAGCAGGAAGGGCGGCTGAGGACCGTGGGGTGACGGTAGAGCAAACTGCGAAGTCCAAACCTTAGTTACACAGTGTATTCTGGAGCATATCTTAAGCCTGAGGACCTGTCTGCATTGATATTTTTATGAAATGAAACACTGCTCTTGTACTATCTCCTCATCGTGGGTTATTATATTCGTCCAAGGATGAGCCCACTACCCTCGCTTTACACAGAAGCTCAAGGGCACACCCGTGAAACATATCAAACAACCTGGGAATGAGAAACCTCTTGAAATCGTCATGCCAATGGCAGTTGTTTGGGGGATGAGTATCTTGGAAAAAACATCCCTAAGGTTGAGTGACGCACAGCCATGTATCCAATCAGAAATAATGTCCACACTAAGCTAATTGAGAGGATATTGCAAAAGGAATTATACATGTAAAAATCATTAGGCTGGACCTTTTCACATACACTTGCTTCCTAAACTCTTAGAAATAAAAATATACCACAAGTCTAAAATACTCCCACAATAAAATGTGTTTCAATGAAAGGCCATTATTTCATTAAATGTTACAATGCAATACCTATTTTTCTGGGCAAAACCTAATGTAATAGGATAAATGTTTTTGTTTTTTTCAATGAAAACACCACCCAATATGTTTATTGTTGGCCCCTTGAACTATAGCTATCTTGGGATAATTTCTGACTATATTAATCACTCATTCAGTGTGTAACCTTAATTCTCTCACTTGCAATAAAACGTTTGTATTAGTCCTTAAATGTCTTGTGTACTATATAGTTCAGTCATCCATAGTAATTTATTAGCTATAGGTTACATATCATGAGACTATTTATAAACATATTTTCTAGCAAGAGATTCAACATGCAATCTAATGATGGGGCATTTATCTTTCTCTATAAATCATATTTTTCCCGTGGCAGAAGTGAATCACTGTTCTAATAATAACTTTTAGCATTGTCTCATTAAAATAATCTTTTAAACATATCAGTTTTAAGGCAGTAAATTAACTGAAAATGGTAGCATGACCTATGCCCAGGGTTTTGTGGGCATGACTGCCAAACATGTTTACTAGGAAAAGAGTTTAAAGACCAGTATGAGAATAAATAAACACTTGGAATAAATAGTTATACAAAGTGGGAAGGTTTCCTTCTGCCATTACAAATTCATTGTCTCCCTTCTGAGCCGGGCCTGAGTAATCAAGGGCAACCATTCCATGTGTCTCTCGTCTTCTTGACTTCTCCATTTTCCACAAATGATTCCTGCCTTTTTTCTTGTTCTTCCTGGACCTTGGTATCTGTGTTATGGAAAAAACAGGGGACATTCGTGAAGATTTTTTGAACATCTCGAGTTCACTATGAAATTCTCTAGGTTGGCTTCCTTCTTTTCCTTTTTCTCTGATTGAATGTGGAAGAGCTATCCTTTTTCACGCCGAAATCTGATCCTTCTTTACCTTAAACCTTTCTGCCTCAACCCACTCTCCCGGCTGCACCTTGCCCTCTGGCCGTGGGTCCCTCCTTCTCTACAACTCAGAAGATCCTCCTCTCTCCTGCTGAAAATTCTCCCTTCACTGCAGTCTGGTGATCGTGTTCATCTGTTTCCTTCCTTCTACCACCCTGTGTGAGTAAGAATTTCACATTTGCTCTCTTCCATCACTTTACCGTATATTCTCCAAAGAGTCAATCTCATAAAATATGACTCAGATCAGTGCACGCCACTGTTCAAAACCCTGCAAAGTCTCTCCAACATACTGAGAACGCTTCAGAGTTCCCTACCCGGTGCCGTTCACAGCCCTACGTGCTCCGCTGCTTTCCGCCCCTCAGACCTCATCTTCCCGCCCGCTCCCCTTTGCTCAGGCCCTTCATTGTTCCCCAGTCCCACCCTCACGGCCCCGCTGAGAGCCTGCACTGCCTCCTCTGCCTGCAGTGCTTTCTCCCTCACTGAGTTCAGGGCCCTCCTCCAAAGCTCCTCGGTAAAGCCTTCTCTGTTCTCCCATACATAAATGTGTTTATGTTTTCTCTCTTTCCGCATCAGAGGCTGGGCTCTGTTAGGCCAGCGAATTTGTTTGGTTAGTTCACTGCGCTAGGACCATGCCCAGCACAGCGTTTGGCTCATAGCAGCCCTCAAAAAAAAAAAAAAAATAGCGAAGGAACGAGCGAAAGGTTGGTTGGAATTTATTACCAATTCTCTCCACATCCCTGTGGCTTCCCCTTTTCTCCCACTTCTGTGAAAATTCAACAGATGACGTCGTATGTAAAAGAGGTCAACGAAGTCCCCAAAGTACTACCCAATGGCTGCTTTGCTTTTCTTATCTCTCTGTGCTCTGCGGCATTTGCAAGCGTGAGTGTCTGTTTCTCCTGCTGGAAACTCAGGCCACTGTTTTTCCTGCTATTCTTCCTGGGTACTCACTCCCTTTATTTACTCCTTTTTCCCCTTAGTCATGATTTTTCTGCCAATTGCTCTTCAGCTGTTGCAATTGTGTTGGTAATTCTGTGATTTCATCCTCAGGTTTCTAGTCACGTTTTCCTAATTTCTCTGGGTAATCTGTGCTAATCCCATGACCTCAGTTTACACAGGCTGACCTCTAAATGAAGATCATTACTCTCAATAGTTCTGCGGAACACCCTATACGCTTTTATAGGATTGGACATATCCCATCAGGTAACTTGAATTCAAAATCCCCTTCAATATGTTTCTCTATTGACCATCTCTAATTTAGGTTAATAGCTACACATCTCCCCATTGTCTCAAGACAGAAACTTGGACACAAATTCATAACTACCCATTAGACGTATCCCTTCGGATGACTTGAATTCAAAATCCCCTTAAATATGTTTCTCTATTGACCGTCTCTAATTTAGGTGAACAGCTACATGTCTCCGCATTGTCTCAAGATGGAAACTTGGAAGTAATTCTTGACTCTTCTGTTCTTTGCCCTTCTTGCATATGATTAGCAATGCATATGATTATCTTGCATATGACTTAGCAAAGTCATGTCATTTGCCAAGTGTAGTTAAAAATATTTGCTTGGTCTACAGGAAATCATTAATATTTTGTAACCATATAAGTTATTAACGGTGGATGATTTTAGGTCTAGGTATTATTATTAAATACGGGGACTGTTTCCAGGCATTGAATATGAATCATAAATTAGGGTAGATATGAGATGTGATTATGACGATATTCTAAAGGTCTGTGATCCTAGGTCTATAGAGGCACGGTGAGAATTAGAATAACCTGGAGACAGATCATTGATACATGGACTTGCCTGGCTGTGTTAGAAAAATACTTTCAAACCCAGGCTTAAAATAGCCACATGGCGTTGCTGGCACTCACCTCATTCACACAAAGAGCTCCCTTGACACTGAGCTGCTGACGAGAAAAGGTCTCCCTGGGGGAAGAACTGCAGGGTTTGCCAGGAGGCTAAGGTAGGAGAGCCTGGGCAGGGCTGGGCCGGCCTCGGCAGCTGCACAGCAGAACCCGCTTCCATGTCTGTATTCATTATCACACTCAGTACTTGGATCTTTTGATCAGGTTCCCCAAATTATTCTGAGGCGTCCGTGTTCACTTCTGGAGCTTTGTGTCGGCAGCCCCTGCCCGAGGTTGCTTACCGGCTAGGTTTCATTTTTCCTCCCAGCTGAGGAACAGACAGCAGCATCATTGTTAGGAGGTGCAGGTTGAGAACACATTTATTTTTTCCTGTGACTTGTTCAGAACCACATTTTGCAAAATGCCCTGTGACGTGGTTTGGTTCTACGACCTCACCCAAATCTGTTATTGAATTGTAATTTGCAACGCTGGGGGAGGGGCCTGGTGGGAGGGGATTGGATCAAGGCGGGGATTTCCCCCTTGCTGTTCTCCTTTAGCGAGTGAGTTCTCATGAGATCCGGTGGTTTGAACGTGTGTAGCACTTCCCCTTTGCTCTCTCTCCTCCTCCACTGTGGTCACATGGGTTTACTTCCCCTTCCTGTTTACCATGATTCAAGTTTCCCGAGGCCTCAGCCATGCTTCCTGTACAGTCTGTGGAACTCTGAGTCAATTAAAACTCTTCTTCATAAATGACCCAATCTCAGGTAGTTCTTTATAGCAGTGTGAGAACAGACTAATACACCTTGTTTCCTTTATTACTCTTTCTGGAAAGCAACATTCTATTAATAATGTTTTGGTTTGAATACAAAATAGTTGTTTTAAATTACTCATTTTGAAAAATCCTGGGTTTAATTCAAATATATGCCAGTATCTTCCAAAGTAAGGTAATATTCAGAGACAGTTGTTAAGATCAGATGGCATAGAGAAGTTTCTGGAATATTCATATTTGAAGACTCCTTATTAATGAATGTCTTTGACTTAAATCTAACCCCAAACTGCAACATAATTATTTGTACATTTTCATTATATAGTGTTAACAAGCTCAGTTGCAAACAAATAAAATACTTAAACTATTTGTTTAAATAGATAAATTTAAAAAATCATGTCCTTTGTACCCTCTGGGCCTTCTTGCCCAATCTTAAATCAGCGAGATGCTTCTCTCAACCCCTACTGCCCCAGTTCAGGTCTCAACCATTCCATGTTGATTACAGGTGCATCTCAGTCTCTGTCCTCTTGATTCACCTACTGCTATATGAAGGTGAGGGTCCCCAAAACATGAATCTGTCAGTGTATCTTCCTGGCTTAAAACCCTTATTATCATTAGAATAACATCCCTGAAAATTGCATATGACATGCTCCTTGCCACGTACCCAGTACCACCTTGCCTACCCAGTACCACCTTGCGCCACTCACCTTGTTAAACAATCCAGTTCAATCACACCGTACTGTTTCTGACTTATAGAAGGTCCTTGCCTATTCACTTTGGTGTCTTTGCACCTGTGGCTCCCTGTGCCTGCAGAAACTCTGCAGTCTTCAGCCTTTCACTCCTATTCATCCTATAAGGCTCACATCCGATGATTCTAATGCTCATTTAAGTAATGGCAGAAAAACTAATTCAGAAGGCTTCACATTTTATAAAGACAAAATGTAATATTAAGGTAGATTTCAAAGCAAAAATAACTAAAATTAGTAGAGTACTTGACCACAAGTAAAAGATTGGTGAAAATAGATCCAAAATCCTAGAAACAGAAAGAAGAATCTGTGTTGACTGAACATGGCATTTCAAGTTAAAGTCAGGAGGAAGATACACAAACTTTGCTGCTGAAACAGTTTAGGGGGTAACGAGGTTAAAAAAACACTAACCTAGGTCATCTTAGACCCGAACAAAAAAATTAAACAGTACAATTAAGACCAAAAATGATAAAGTAGTAAATATTTATGTGAAATAGATGTGTGTCTGTGTATGTGTATGTTACCAGTGGGAGGGATATAATGGCTTTTAAAAATATAAAACCGAAAGAAAAAATAAAAATCAAACAGATGAAAATATGTAACTCTAGAAAAAGTCTTATTAGTCAAAAAAGCATTAACAAAATTAATGAGAAACTCATTCATTTAATAGCTTTAACATTTTCCAGACTCAGGGAGCCCAAAACCAACTTGTGATGTTACTACATCAGGCTGTTTTATTTTATCTTACTTTTTATTGTGTTTTATTTTATTTGGACAAATACAGGGTAATGCTATGCATCAGACATTGTTTGAAACAGTTTATTAACTTGTTCCTCCTGCTTGAAGATTAAAGTGCTGAGAGACATGGTGACATGTCTAGTTTTCTTTAAGCGGACGTGGTACTGTAAAAGTAGAATAAAAAGTGTTAAGGTGTTGTAATCTGAGCAAAGGAGGGAAATATAAATAAAAATAACCCTGTTTTCTTTATGCTTCATGAATAGCACCTATTTATCATGACCAAAGAAAACTATTTTTAAAAAATCAATTGAACAAAATATACAAACAGTTATACATAGACCAAGCATTGGTTCAGGAATCTCATTAAGCTAAGACATGTAGATATTTGAAATAAAATGTATTACAAAATGATTTAGGATATACCAGATGTCCATAATTCTAACATCTTCTGCTTTTGAATAACTCACACTATAATAAGTTATGCAAAATTTTATAAGCAAAAGTGTATGCAACAGCTGAGACACAACCACTCTGTATTGTTACATGCTAATGACATTATAATTGCTAATGACCAGTTACAGATTTGTTGCTGGCATTATCTACGCAAATAATAGAAGCACAAGGGTTAGAATATTATACTGTACTTTTATAATTAGGTAAAAATTAATAAAAATGCTAATACTTGGAAAAAGCTAAGGTATCGCAAACTTCAAAAAAAATAAGAGGAGTTGTAAATCAGCACATATGCTGAGAACAGAGACTCTTTAGACTTAGTGGGTTGCTCATTGGACTGAAGCCAGTTGATGCCACGTTCAATCAGGAAAGAAAAGAACAAAATTAAAACCACTGATGAAAGCTCAGAAATAAACCACCTGACCTATGTCTAAAGGAAGTAGGTAATTAGGGGTTAGGTAGTATGTAGCTCTCCAGAAAGTGAACCCTGACTTTCACGTATTTGAGTTTAGTACACGATTCTGAAATGCATCCTATTTTAAGGTAAAATTTTATTGATATATAAAACCAAGAAATGCTTGCAACTCATAAGTGTACAGCTGAATAAGTTATCATATTCTATTCCAAATGCACCTGTTTAATCCCCACCCAGGTCAAGAAATAAAACATTACCTGCAACCCCAAAGCTTTCTTTATTTTTCCTCACCTCTCTCCTGACTACAGATAACTACTAGGGTAGACTTGTTTTACTTGTCTTGAGTTTTTCGTAGGTAGAATCGTTCAGTATGTATTTTTCGCCTTCCTTTCTTCCATTCTTTTTTCATCTTTTGTTTCTTCATCCTTCCTTCTTTTCTTTCTTTCTTTTTGGGGGACTTTTTTGGTTGTCTTCTTTTGCCCATTGTCACGTTTGTGAGACATATTTCTGTTACTGCCTGTTGTGGAAGCTTATTCATTGTCATTGCTGAATGATATAATGTTGCATAAATATAAAACTATTTATCAATGCTGATTAAGAGACAGTACATTGTTTCCAATTGGGAAAGTTTGATATAATGTTTGTAATTAAAAACAGTGCTGTATCTGTCCTTTGTGCCATGTATACATATTTCTATTGGGCAGACATTTGGGGTGACATTCCAAGGTCATTGGATATGAATGTTTTGTGTTTTCATTTTCTAAAGTGGATTTATAAATTTATGCTCACACCTTTAATTCATATTTTTACGAATACTTGCTTTTTAACTTTTAAAAATTACAATCATTTTGGTATCTGTATAGAAGTACTCA
Source organism: Theropithecus gelada (assembly GCF_003255815.1). NCBI lineage: Eukaryota > Metazoa > Chordata > Mammalia > Primates > Cercopithecidae > Theropithecus > Theropithecus gelada. Next base: position 185,770,441 of record NC_037672.1, on the reverse strand, counting down.
TTTGGTTTTAATTTTCATTTCTGTAATTACTAATGGACTTGACCACTTTCCGTGTTTATTGCCCTTTTGAAGATCTTCATTGGGAAGCACTTAATGTAAATCTATTCACATATTTCCATCAGTCTTTCAGTGATCTTTTTATTTTTGAGTATAAACAACTGTTAGATACATTCAAATGTATTTACATATTTGTATGGAAGGTATTTTATTTTTGAATGCAAACTCTTTGCAAATTATATGTGTTGAAATGTCTTGTCCAGGTCCATGTCCATGGCCGGCCTTTCTCAGTTCTCTTTGCTTTCAGGTTTATAAAAAATGACACTTTTAAATAAAATGATCATATATTAACGGCTATGCTATGATTTTCTTCAAGAGGATTTTCAACAAACAGGGTGCTTTGGATATGCAGCGTTTCTTGAGTATAATAAAGCTCAAATTATAGCACTTTATTCATGGTTAACACATACATTTTGAATAACAAAAATGTTCCAACCTGAAGTTATGAAGATATTTTTCTATGTTTGTTTTTGTAAATGTTTTACTATAAAATACTTAAACTACATTCAATCTGGATTTGATTTTTCTACATGTTATGAAGTAGGAAGTTTTTTTTAAATAGGTGTATCCAATTGATACGAAACAATTTATTGTAATGGTCTTCCTATTGCCATTGCTCTGCCACTTCATTTTTATCATAAATCAAATGTCCACTTATGTGCAGGTATACTTCCAGATTGTCTGTTCTAGGTCATTGGTCTATTTGTCTCTGCAGACTATTTTTAAGGCAGCCTTATAACCTAGTCTCGGTATTGGATAGAGTAAGTCCTTTTCCTCTATTCTTTCATTGATTTTCTACAAACTTTAGATTATCTTTTCTTCCACTAGAGGTCCTGTAGATTTTGATTAAGATTTTATTGAATCATAAAAGGCATCTAGGAGAGTTGACACCTGGTCCCCAGGATCTAATGGCAGTGACATTATGTCTGTGAGGTGGAATGCTGCCAGATCTGAGAAGCTGATTAATTGTTGTGCTGCATCCTTATTTCATGTAAGGCTAACACACCATTCTGAAAGATACACATGCCACTGTCAGTGGCTTTAATGCAGAATATTTCCAAGCATATGAAACCCTCCTTTTAACCAGGCACCATGGCTCAAGTCTGTAATACCAACATTTTGAGAGGCCAAGGCAGGCGAAGCACTGGAGCCCAAGAGTTTGAGACCAGCCTGTGCAACATGGCAAAATCTCATCTCTACAAAAAGATAAAAAATTTTGCCAGGTGTGGTGGTGCATGCATGTAGTCCCAGCCCAGCTACTTGGGAGGCTAAGGAGGGAGGATTGCTTGAGCCTGGGAGGTCAAGGCCACAATAAAATATAAATAAAAAATAAAAGTGAGCCAAGATCATGCCACTGTACTCCAGCCCAGAAGGTAGAATAAGCCTATCTCATAATCATAATAATAATAATAATAATAATAATAATAATAATAGCAATAACTAAAAACCAACCAACCAAACAAACTAAAGCAACAACAACAACAACAAAATATTAGACCCTTTTTGCTCTGGAGCTGTGCTCACTCTCATCAGGGACACGCTAGCATTTGGCAGCAGTGGACGTGCTCTTGGCGGTAGGACATGTGGCTCTGAAAGTTATCCAGGGTCCCAGAAATCTGATTACATCACATATTATATTGAATGTAATATGAAATATGTAAGAGGTAATGCTTGATTGAATTAGTGAAAATATGATGAACTATGTCAATTGAAGAGTTTTTCTCATAATAAAGAAAGAAGAAATCTTTGAAAATTACCTAGATTAGGGATTGCAGTAAGGTAAAAACAAGTATGGGATGCATTTGAAAAGCAGAAATAATATAGTGCTTTGATAGTTAATATTTGTTATCAGAACATTCTAAAATTATATCTGAAATATGGAAAGTCAATTTAAGGAAAGAGAATAAATAGCTCCTAGACCAGGAAAATGTCACTGTTATCTGCCACTTGAATACTATATGAAAAGCCAATTGCCTTCGAGTGAAGTGAAATTTCCACACAAGCACAAGATGCTGGTGCTGCTTTTCACACATGGCGATACCTGATCATCAGCTAGCCAGGGTTGCTGCTTTACGTGGCTAATGACTTTGTAGCACTCTGGAACTCTCAGTGTCCTCACTGAATGTTTCCTCCACCTCTTTGCACTGAGAATCAAATGTATGCACCGAATTCTGCCACTCTGCACACAACTCAGAAAGTGCACATGTGTCTTTCATGCATTCTGAGCCACTACCAGGCCACCACTTTTCCATCCCCATGAAGATACTATTCTGAGTGCACTCCCTTGTCATATGTTCTCATTTACTGAGGCGTTTGCCTCTTGCATCCTATTCTAGCTGGTAGACGTAGCCACACAGGCAATTCATCTATAACATCAGTGCCCTAGGTATTTGTCCTCCTAAACTCTAATGATCTTGGGACGTTTTATTTCTGCCACTGATTCTTTGACTACTATATTTTTCTCCAAACCATCAGCTATCTTCTGTCTTCAATTGCTTTTTTAGCATGTTAATACTTTATTACATTAATTCAATCAATATACTCAAACTTTTTTACCTAATTGTTCTAAAAACTGGACTCAAACTTCATACCTGAATTAACCCTTTGCTCCCCACTACTTTAATTCCTCCTACTTCCTCTTTAAAACAGAGTGATGTGGAGAAAATTTCAAAATGATATAGATCAATGTCATGGCAAATTTACAATATTCACACCAAACACATTGCTTTAGTTTGACAGATTTTCATATTTCTCTAGGCTTTTTCTTCCTATATCTACAATAGCAATGTACAAGCTTTTTCAAACTCTTAAAATTTTTTTATGCCATCAGAAACCTCCTCACTCATAGTCAATATCCTTGACTTACGATTGTGCAGATGTAAAAGGCCATCAAACAGATTTATAAGTTTTCCTTATAGTAGGGAAGTAAAAAGCTGCAAGGAACATTTTTTCCACCCTAACAATGAGAGAATACTAGATAGTCTACAAAATTAGAACTTTTTGTTGAACATATTAGATAGCAAAGTTCACAAGATAATCAGCTGACTTAATTCTGAAGAGTGACAAGTTTATTTAAGAAGAGATGGACAACGCGAACTGGTTCACATTTGGCAGACTATGGGAGGAACGGGCAGCCACCATTGAAGTAGATTAAAAAAAAAACTTGAATTCTCATAAATTGTTAAAGAATTGGGCAGAAGACATATTCGAAGAGAGCAAAGACTTTCTTGTCAGAAACCGCATGTTAGAAAACTATAGTGATGTCTGTAAAGTATTGAGAGAAAAACAAATATAAATCAAAAACTCCTTATCCACTGAGAGGGCCTTTCAAAACTGAAAGTGAAATAAGACATTTTTAGACAAACACAGGCTGTAAGAACTCACTGCCGGTAGCCCTGAATACAAGAAATTTAAAGGACAGGCCGGGCGCGGTGGCTCAGGCCTGTAATCCCAGCACTTTGGGAGGTGGAGGCGGGCGGACCTGTACTCGGGAGGCTGAGGCAGGAGAACCACTGGAACCCAGGAGGAGGACGTTGCAGGAGCTGAGATGGCGCCACTGCTCTCCAGCCTGGGTGACAGAGCGAGAATCCATCTCAAAAAGGAAAATACAATAATTGTAAAGGACGTTCTTTAGACAGAAAGAATTTGATATGTGATACAAATTTAGATTGACGTGAAGAACACAAGAAATAGAAAAATTGAGAGTAAATGTGAAAAGATAATTGACTATGAATAACAGAAAGAAAAACAAGGTTTTGGGAATATGTAACACGCAGACATAAAATACATGACAAAAAGACCAGAACGAATGACTGGAAATTGAAATGTATTGCGGTAATATTCTTACGCTACATGTGAAGTAGTATAACGTTTCTTGACGGCGCAGTGTGATAAGTCAAAGCTGCATATTATAAATACTAATGCAACAACTGAAGTGAAACTAATAAGCAAACAGTAAGATAAAATGGAGAATGAAAAATGCTCACTTCCAAAGGACAGAGAAGAGGGAAATACAAACAAAAAACGCATGAAGTGGGTGGAAAAGAATGAGATGGTAGATTTACCGATAGCCAATAATGTCAATAATTACGTTAAGTATAAATAATCTAAAAACAACCATTTAGTGTCGGTATTGTCAGACTACATAAAGGCAAATATCCTGTTGATGAGAAGCTGATTTTAATACAAAGACATGTAGACATGAAAAATAAAGGTTGGAAAAAATGAACAATCTAATCTTTAATCAAAAAATATTAATATTAATATTTATATAAAACAAAGTAATCTTAGAACAAATATGCTTTTCAAGAAAAAAGATGGGCATTATATAACTAAAAAGTGACTGGTTCACCAATAAGATTTAACAACCTTAGGAATCGGTGAACTTAATTACAGAGCTTCAAAAATGCAGTTCTTAAAATCCTAAAAGAAATGAACGGAGAAATAGGCAAATCCGCCAGTATCATTAGATACACCAACAGTACTCTCTTGGATATTGATAGAACAGGTAGAAAAAAAATAACAAATAAAGAGAAGACGAGAACCACCCTATGGACCAATACAACCAAGAGCAGAATAAACATTCTTTTTCATTATTTTTGATTTTTTAAGTTCTGGGGTACATGTGCAGGTTTGTTACATAAGTAAACGTGTGCCATGATGGTTTGCTGCACCTGTAAACCCATCACCTAGATATTAAGCCCAGTAGGCATTAGCTCTTTCCCCTAATGCTCTTCCCCGCCACCGCCCTCCCCTCACAGGCCCCAGTGTGTGTTGTTCCCTTCCCTGTGTTCTCATTGTCAAGGAGAGGAGGGAGGTCAAGGCTGTGAGCCGAGATCATGCCACTGCTCTCCAGACCGGGAGGTAGCATAAGCCTGATCTTGTATCCTGAGACTTTGCTGAAGTTACTTATCAGCTTGAGAAGCTTTTCGGCTGAATCAATGGGGTTTTCTAGATACAGGATCATGTCATCTGCAAACGAAGACAATTCGACTTCCTCTCTTCCTGTTCGAGTATCCTTTATTTCTTTCTCTTGCGTGATTGCTCTGGTCAGAAATTCCAATACTATATTGAATAAGAGTCATGAGAGAGGGCATCCTTGTCTTGTGCCTGTTTTCAAGGGGAATGCTTACAGCTTTTGCCCATTCTGTGTGATGTTGGCTGTGGGTTTGTCATAAATGGCTCTTATTATTTTGAGTTATGTTCTTTCAATACCTAGCTGATTGAGAGATTTTAATATGAAGGGATGTTGAATCTTACAAAAGGTCTTTTCTGCATCTATTGAGACAAACATGTGGTTTTTGTCTTTAGTTCTGTTTATGTGATGAATTACATTTACTAATTCGTGTGTGTTGAACCAGCCTCGCCTCCTGGGGATGAAGCCAACTTGATGATGATCTATGAGCTTTTTGATGTGCTGCTGGATTCAGTTTGGCAGGTGCTGCTGGATTGTTTGACAGTATTGTATTAAGGGTTTTTGTTTTGATGTTTATCAGGGATATTGGACTGAAATTGTATCAGGTAGAATTCAGCTGTAAATCCAGCTCAACTTGGGCTTGTTTTGGTTGGTAGGCTATTTATTACGGCCTCAATTTTAGAACTTGTTATTTGTCTATTCAGGGATCCAACTTCTTCCTGGTTCAGTCTTGAGAGTGTGCACGTTTCCAGAAAATTATCCGTTTCTTCTAGATTTTCCAGTGTATTTGTATAGAGGTGTTTATAGTATTTTCCAATGGTTGTTTGTATTTCTGCAGGGTCAGTGGTGGTATCCTCCTTATCATTTCTGATTGTGTTTATTTGAATCTTTTATCTTTACTTCTTTATTAGTCTAGTTAGAGGTCTATTTTATTGATTTTTTTTTTCCATAAAACCACCTGCTGGATTTGTTGATTTTTTGAAGGGTTTTTCATGTCTCTATTTCTCTTCAGTTCTGCTCTGAGCTTGGTTATTTCTTGTCTTCTGCTAGCTTTGGAGTTTAATTGCTGTTGGTTCTCTAGTTCTTTTAGTTGTAATGTTAGGGTGATAGTTTGAGATCTTTCTAGCTTTTTGATGTGGGCATTTATGCTATAAATTTCCCTCTTAACACTGCTTTATCTGCACCCCAGAGATTCTAGTACGTTGTCTCTTTGTTCTCACTGATTTCAAAGAACTTAAGGATTTCTGCCTTAATTTCATCATTTACCCAGAAGTCATTCAGGAGCAGGTTTTTAATTTCTGTGTAGTTGTGTAGTTTTGAGTGAGTTTCTTAATCTTGAAGTCTAATGTGATTGCCCTGTGGTCTAAGAGACTGTATAATTTCTGTTTCTTTGTATTTGCTGAGGAGTGTTTTACTTCCAATTGTGTGATCAATTTTAGAGGGAGAGAGTGCAGATTCTTTTAAAGCGCACATAAAAAATTCTCCAAAATAGATCATTATGGTTTTATAAGTTAAATTTTGATACAATTAAAATAATTAAATATCACACAAAGTATGATTTCAAACCAAATGGAACTAAAACTAGAAATCAGTAGCAGAAAGGTATTTGGAATACAGCAAATATTTGAAATTAGTTCACTTTAAATAATCTGTTGATAAAAAGAAATCAGAAAGAAAATTGGAAAATATTTTGAATTGAATATAACTTAAACATATCAAACTTTGTGGGCCTCAGCTAAATAAAGCAATACTTAGTAATTTTAGCATGAAATATGTATATTAATAAAGAAGAAATGACTCAAACTAATGATCTAATCATTCATGATAAGAAATTTGAAAGGAAAGACCAAATTAAACAAGCAGCAATAATAGAATAATAATAATAATAAGAGCAGAAATCAATAAAATTTTTAAATAGGAAAACAATAGAACAATAGAGGACATTAACAAAATCAAAACCTAGTTATTTGAAAAGATCAATAAAATTAGAAACCTCCAGCTAGATTGACCAAGAATAACAGAGAGAAGGTGCACATTGCTTTCAACAGGAATGAGACAGCGTGTATTACTACATACCCAATAGACATTAGAAAACATAAGGGAATATTAGGAAAACAACTATATGCTACTAAAGTTGATAACTTAGGTGAAAATAACAGGCTTTTTAAAAGATAATATACAAACAACCAAAGTTTAATTTAAAAAGAATAGATAACGTGAATAACCATAAATCCATTGAAATAATTAAATTCTTAGTTCAAAACCTCTCCACACATTAAAGTCTGGGTCCAGACTTTTCTGGAAAGCTCTGAAATAAATAGTATTTGCACAATCTCTTTCAGAAAATAAGGGATATAGAAACTCTCTCCAAGTCATTTTAAAAGGCCAGTATCACTCTTATACAAAATCAGAAAAAGGCATTACAAAAACAGAAAACTACAGACCAATATCTCTTGTGAACATACAAAGAAAAATCCTTAAGAAATGTTAGCAAATCAAATCCAGCAATATATGGAAATTACAGTACAGCATATTCTAGTAGGGTTCATTCATGAATGAAAGTTGATCTAACATTCAAAAATCAATCAATGTAACCCGCCATATCAATACACATATGAATATATGATCTTGAGATTATTTCATTAGATAACAATAAAGCATTGAATAAAATTGAACATCTGCTTATGGTAAAACATCTCTTATGATAAAATTTATGATAAAACATCTATTTATGATAAAACATGTATCTATGTTAAGAGGAGAAGAGAATGGCTAAAAGATACGTATTAATAATTCAAGAGTGAAGCTTTATTCCCCTGAGGGCAGGAACAATGAAAGAATATCTCCTTTCACCACTTCTGTTACATTGTAGTGAACATTTTAGACAAAGTAATAAGTTTGGAAATTGAACCATTCAACTTCTTAGCAGGAGATGATAAACTGACTAGCACCAATTCTCATTCCTCCCTTTTCCTTTTCTATCATAATGGAAGAAGGCACAAAGTTTGCCTATATTTTTGCATCGCCAACATCAGATACAGCACTTAACACAGAGGTGATCATAACTGAATAAAAAACAAATAAATACATAGCTGATTTCTCTTTTGTTTCCTTGGTTAAATGCTGAATGAAAATATCTATTTAACTTAAAACATGTTGCTGATTCTTGTAACTGATTTTACTGGTTTACTTGAGTGTGTTCCTATCGTTTTTTTCCTTTGGTTTGTTTTCATCTTAACATCTAAAACTTGATTTTTTAAAGTGATAAGAAAGCACTTGTTTTTATTGTCGAGCCATTGCAATACCAGATTACTGGATAAAGTCTTTCATGTTCCATTTTAAAATATGTATATAATTATATCCATAGGTATCAGAGTTTTAGAAAATCTATATAATTGATGTTAAATTTTATGATTTTGCTCACCATAAATTATGAGCCCTTCTATATTAGTCCACTCTCATACTGCTATAAAGAACTACATGAGACTGGGTAATTTATGAAGAAAAGAGGCTTAATTGACTTACAGTTCCACAGGCTGTATAGAAGCATGGCTGGGAAGCCTAGGAAACTTACAATCATGGTGGAAGGGGAAGCAAGCACATCTTACCATGGCAGAGCCAGAGAGAGAGAGAGAGAGAGAGAGAGAGAGACGAGGTATCACACACTTTTAAAATATCAGCTCTCAAGAGAACTTACTCACCATCACCAGAACAGCAAAGGGGAAATCTGTCCCCTTGATCCAATCACCTCCCTCCAGGCCCCTCCCCTAACACAAGGGGATTACAATTTGACATGAGATTTGGGTGGGAACATAGAGCCAAACCATATAACCGCCAGTCATGACAACTCTTATCTTATTAAACCATTAGATATTCTTAATATAATCATATCATAGACAAAAACAGGGCAATGATTGTTTAGAAAACTATTAGTAAAACTTGAAAATATTTACTTGAAGACAATAATAATCAGAAGCATTAGGTATCACTACACTGCTTTACTTTCTGTGTTATTATTCAATGACTCAATTTTTTAGCAGTTTTCAATGTCTAATCCATACATAATTTAATTAGAAGACATTTAGGAACTAAAAATGAAAGTCATATTTTCTTCCCTACATATCACTTGGCAAACCTTGTTTAATGATTTTAATAGTTTTTAGTTATTTTGAGAAAGTATCGTTTAGGAGAAATCACTGGACAGAAAGTCTAAACTCCTAGATATTCTCGTTTAACTTCATTACTTACTTCCTATAGATCAGAGATGTTCCTTTCTATATTTTACATTTTCCATAGCATCTATTACTAACATCAGTAACTTCTAACCTTGAATATTGCTTTATATTTTTAAAAAGCATTTTACATCACAATGCTATATGAGGGAGCTTCTTGTTATCTAAGTATTAGCAAGAAAGTAACAATATTACCCTACAATAGATTAGCCCAATATCAAGGTATTAGGTAAAAGGACCCAAGATGATTTAGAACTTCAGTAAACTCCTTCCAATTTCTATTGAATGCAGAAAGCAATAGATATCTATGGTGCAAATTGAGAAACTCACTGAGTGAATTATAACAAGTGTGAGAGAGCAACAAATATTTTCTGAGCAACTGCTACGTACTTTACAGTAATTGTTTAGTACTCAGCCCATAATCCCACTTCCACTTTCCTTCTCACCCTTAGGTTTAAACATCTGGAACTTAAGCTTATATAAATGATCCCAAGCTGCTGGTTTTTATGACTAAGCTGTTCCAGTTAGACTCAGCTTCTAGGAATTACGAATTGGGTCTCTGAGAGTCTGAGTCAGTCAGAATGAGTGCACGAAGACATGGAAACCAGCTGAGTCACACTCAAAGGAGAGAGCGTTAAGATCCATTAACTCTAACTGTACATGTCCCCAGAGCTACTTGGTGTCCTACCACTCAATACTTTCAAACATTTAGTGAATCACGTGAGAGGTGTACATTTGTAATAACACCTAAACTCTCAGCTCCCTCAATTTGCCCACAGGTGTGACTTGAGAAGCATCAGATGGTTTCCTGTATGTTGCAACTATACAATTCTTGTAAATTAGACATTATTAATATTTGTCTGATGAAGAAACAAATTTAGAGAGGTTAAGTATGTAGCCAAAAGTTCCACAACTGGGAAAAGGCACAACCAAGACACAAGATAAAATAATAATAGTATTGGGAACCATGATTTTTCAAAAGAAATGAGCATTGATAATGCTATCCACTGATAATGATGCTTTTTTTAAAAAAGTTGACTTCCGGCTGGGCACCATGGCTCACGCCTGTAATCCTAGCACTTTAGGAGGCCAAGGCAGGTAGATCATTTGAGCTTAGGAGTTCAAGACCAGCCTGGGCAACATGGTGGAACCTGTCTCTACAAAAAATACAAAAGTCAACCAGGGTGTGGTGGCATGTACCTTTAGTCCCACCCTCTTGAGAGGCTGAGGTGGGAGGATTGCTTGAACCCAGGGGTTTGAGGCTGCAGTGAGCTGTAATAATAAAAATTTTGACTTCCATAAGAGTAGAGGGGAAGACATAATTCACTTTTAGCTCAGAAAATGTATACCAATTGCAGGTGAACAGCTACGATTTCCTTCAGTTTCCTTTTTGAAGATATGACAGCTGCAACTTACCACCATTTACTTTTTCTGTATACACATCCCTTCTCCCCAGAGTCCCCATCTCCAAGGGGCAGACCTTAACTAGTGGAGCACTTCCTCACCTTAACGTGAATCAAATTGTTTCCTGCAATGGTGAAGTGAAGAAGCCTATACTAGTAAAATTTTGAAGTAGGAGAACCTACTTATCAGCAGGATTTCTTTTATTCGGCCTTCGGAAGCCACTTCCTGTAGAGATTTATGTAGCTATGGTTTATTGCTAATTTAATTATGCTTCTGGAGCGGATTGTGTTTTAATTTTGGAATTTTTTTGGGATTGGTTACAATTTTATGACTGCCTTAAGCCTTTCTCAAAGGCATAATTTTTATAAAGCAATCAAGCGCAAACATTAGGTAAGGCCAGAGGTCATTCATCTCTCCTTTCTGCAAGCAGCACTTTCATAGAGTTTCCAGAGCTTTAAGGGAGTACATGAAACCATTTCCTTTTACTGCTGATACTGCTTCTATCAGACTATTCATTAATTATGCCAATTACATTTTGAATGGTACTAGAATATGCAAAGGGTAAAATATGAATCAGTGTATAATTTCAGTACTTTATTTTGTCCAGAATTTTATATCCCTTTAGGGTTATTTCTGCTCAAAAACAAAGTTTCTATAAAAATTACCTATAATTTTTTTTCTAGCCACATATATTGAATATATCAGAAGCAGGCCCATGCAGCACTTAACAGAATCATTTATGTTAAAAACATACAATAGTAATCACAGTTTAAATAACAACACAAATAGGCTTTATAATAAGATAAATCATATGTAAAATAAGGTCATTTTTAATGTACATATTGAGCTTGATGTAGAATAAAATAGTTACCCCCACGTCCACAATCCAGCTTTCGCATTAGAGCATTACAAGCCTTGGAGCCCCCTTAGGCCGCTACCACACTGTATTCTTCTACAGCGACCTAGAAATAGCCACATCCTGGTGGTGAATTGTGTACCCATTGGTCAAAAGAGAAAATTACAACAGGTTTAGTTTAAAGATTTTACCTGGCTTTTACGTGCAATTCTGGAATCAGGCAATACCTCATTCTACAAAATACAGGGAGTGTTCTGATCAGCTGGGTGAGGAATTTGGCTTCACAGACAGGAAAGGGCTGATGAAAGCAGAAACAAAACACAAAATGTGGATTTGTCATTTCAAAGTTACCTTCATTGTCAGGGTTAAAGCTAAGGGGACTTGCTAAAACTGACCTGTCTCGGATGATCTCTCACCTGCTTTCCTGGAAAGTCAGAAAAACAGCTTAGGGTGGGCTGGCTGATGCTGCAATGTCGGTATGAGTAACTCTGTTCTGGTTTGGTTTGTTGGGCCTGGAGCAGGAGTTTAGCCCAAACGGCTCTCACTGAGAGTGTGACCGAAACTTAGGGCGTCAGTGCTACTCTCACTCACCACCAGTTTTGGTTTTTAGTGTCAGCACATTATTCATAGGTTCTGGTGTCCTTGTTATCATGCAGTTTTGGAAGTTTCATCATTTCAGCCAGAGAGAGACCCTGGCCTTTAGCAGGTGGCTGCATGTGGACATTCAAGACTTTTTAAGTGAATACAGAATACCAGGGAGACTACCATTCTGACTCTCAGAAGGTAAAATTAAAACTTTGGAGTATGTCCCTTAGTCAGGGTTCCCATGAACCCAACCAGCCGAAATCAGTTAAGCCAAAGAATAAGCCAGATGGCAAATCTACTCATTTTAACCAAGGACCTTGTTCATTCATTTTTGCAGTGCAGTCTCTGTGATACCCAATGTATTTATCTATGTGCAACAAGAAGTGTCCGCAACTGCACAGACTCATCCTCCTGGCTCAGCTGGTCGGTAGCAGTTCAATCATCTGCTATCCCATGACTCAGTTAAATTAGAGAGTGAGAACAATTCGATCTAGAAATCTTACTCTATAAAAGGGGCGGATTTTAAACACAGTGAGAATTTAAACACAGTTGTATTCTGGATGTTGCTAACATTACCCGCTGGGTGGACTAAAGGGCCCCTTAAGTCATGTAAAGATTTGGGTTTGGTTTGACAGATCCAGTATTTCATCAAATCACCAGCAGAAGCTCCTGATCATGCAATTCTACCTACAGCATTATCCTGCCCAGGAAAAAAGCTCTGCATCAGCAAGGAGAAACTAAGAGGGGCCCAGGCTCTCACTGTGACTGGGAGACTTTCTCCCGGGTCCTGGGGAAGCTGCCACAGCATGGAGTTGTCAGCTGCTTCTCCTGGTTTTCAGTGTGAGGGTCCTTGGCAATGGCAAGGGGCACTTTGGTGAACTCTCTGTGTAGTCCACACATCAGGCTTGACATTCGTTCCAAAAAATGTACATCAAGTTGTCCCGCTCCAGCTTAGAGGGCTTCAGGAACAAAGCATTCTTATTCTTACTTGGAGAGTTGTAGCCAGATATTGGAGGAAACTAGAATTCAGAATCCAGTCCAGTCTACCAGTAGACAATAAAAAGCTAAAAACAATGAGTAGGGCTAAAATATAATGCGAGGTGCACTATAGTTTTCTTCATAAACATTCTTCTTTTTACAGTCGTACCCATTTCTACCCAAAATAATCAGAGTAAGACAAATTTGTTTGCAAAACAGGTCTAGTCTTGTTAAACTTTGCCTGATATGTAAGTGCAGCAAGAATTGTGACTGACCACATAGGGACTTTGTAAAGTTTGCTTTTGCTAGAACTTTTGATTAGGAATCTCCGATTAGACTTTTAGAACCCTCGTGACTAGGAAGTCAATCTTCAGCAGACCTCAGACTTCATCTGCAGTACCTGTAGATACATCTATGTGCATGTTCAAATATTACATCCCAGTAAAGCCTTAGTAATATAACCAATTATTTCCAACTGCATCCTATTATAAAAAGAGAAGATTCTTATTGCACTTATGCAAATAACTACATTCCCATAAAAATAAGAATACTCACAAGTTGCTATATTCTAGAGGAATCAAGTAGGAAGAAAAAGTGAATATTTCAATTTTTACAAAAATATACTTTATCAAATTTTCAGTAACTATAGAAAGCTTTTAAGGGGAACATCACACACCGGGGCCTATCATGGGGAGGGGGAGGGGGAAGGGATTGCATTGGGAGTTATACCTGATGTAAATGACGAGTTGATGGGTGCTGACGAGTTGATGGGTGCAGCACACCAACATGGCACAAGTATACATATGTAACAAACCTGCACGTTATGCACATGTACCCTAGAACTTAAAGTATAATAATAATAATAATTTAAAAAATAAATAAAAATTAAAATTAAAAAAAAAGTTTTCTAAAATTTGGAAAACAAAACATTATATGAACCAGCAATGTTTCAAATTTCAAAAAAGTCATGAAAGCCTATAATTCTTCATTATCTCAGTACCATGTAATTAATTCTTGTTCTACCTGATTTTGGTTAACAATTTCACAAACCCATCAGTTTCTTTACTGAAGATCTAAAAATTCTTACTCTGTCTAATAGTATGATCTTAAAGTTACCAAAACTTGTGTTTGTCAAAGTCTTTTACGTAAATTCCCTTGAAAACGGATCACTGTAGAATTGTAGTTGCCAGGAAAAAAAGCTTTCAGAAAAGCATCAGATTAAAGCAACTCACGGTCTGTGAAGGACAAGACTTAAAATGGCCATAGTTAGAGATCTGATGAGAGTTCATTATAATAATGTTATAACTGAAAAGGAAATTTGTTTATTTCAGTGGCATACAACATTTTAACAAAATAACAGAAATTATGGTTCATAACATATTAGGTTTCCAGGAATTTCATACACTTTTTGGAACCCATTGTTAATAGCAAATTCATATACATATAACTCAAACATCATTTCTTATTTGACAATGCCTGTCCTGTAATTTAACACATCAAATAAGCTTAATTGATTTAAAATGTCTTCTTCAGACATTCAAAGTCCTTCCGAATTGTCCCAAAGTTAGTTCAAAGTAAGGAAGATTTAATTTTGAATTTGATTTTGGGAAGTTTGTCAAAAATATCAAAGGTTTAAGACACCTAATCAAAATAGGATCACAGGTCACAGTGGAGTAATATTTATTAATTTAACCAGAAATCATTCTGGTTTAAAACTTCGAATTGAAAAAATTCAGAAGACAAAGATAGAAAGTGATGTACAAAAAAACCCGGACGGTTCAATGGAGATAACTCAGTTTTCCTAAGTAATCAAAGACTGATAAAGACAACACGAAGCACAGGAAATCATCTCAATAAAACACAGAATCTTGGTTTTCTAGTCCAATTATCTAAAAGGTAAAAAAAAAAAAATACAAATAAAAAAAAAACCTTACTATTTTCTAACAAGAGCAGTAAATAAGAAAAACTTGTTGTCTTAACAAATTTTGCATCAGATTTTAGTTTTGCCTCAGTGCACTTTTGATATTAATGGTGATTAAAAAAAAAAAAACCCACAATTCTCTTTTAATCTTACCCAGCCAATTGTACACACAATTCCTTTCACAAGGTTCATCTTCCACAAAACTTCTAGAACTTTTTCATAGATCTGCAGTTGTTTGTCAAATACTTTTCCTTTTTCCTATATTGGAACAACTATTCATTGTACTTTAGAACACAAATTAGGCTCCTTGAAGAAAAACACATCCTTCATATAAGTTTTACATACCAAAAACATGTCTTGTCTTCCCTGAATAAGAGTTTTTTCCCTTATTTCTATTTTCAATTACAATATGATAATTAGAATTCTTAACTTTTAGTTATCTTATCTTCTAGTGAAAACCTAGGAAACGTTGTGGACCATCCTATATGAGCATTCACCAGTTCATAATTTCTAGAACTGTGTTTTGTCAACTTTTTATGTCTATTAATGGACTCAAATATATACAGCTTTTTATACAATACAAAAACAAGATGCCAAACATGTATACATTCCTTAAACTTATGTTTAGCAATTAATGTTTCAGTATTCTAATTTACTTAGAAATGACTCAAGATGTTTCATAAGTATCTGTTATTCAATTTAACATAACTTTAAATCTCAAGCCACTGAAAAAGATATTTGAAACTGTAAGAAGTTTATCAACTTTTATCCTATTTACATTCACCTAATTTACTCATTGCTTTTTAAATAAAGCTAGCCATTAAAGTAATTCAGGAACTTTCACCCCCAAATAACTTGCTTTGGTATATTAACTACTTTGACCTTTAGCTCAAAGGCACTTAAAAATAGCAAAATACAAGGCATGGCTTGGGCACAGCGGCTCATGCCTGGAATCCTTGCACTTTGGGTGGTTTAAGGAGGGAGGATCCCTTGAGACTAGGAGTTCAAGCCCAGACTGGGCAACATAGTAAGACCTACATCTCTACAAAAAATACTTCTAAGATTTTTTTTATTAAAAGACAAACAAACAAGATAGGACTTTCTGAATTTGTCTTATCTGCCTAAATACTAATCTTCCAAAAGGAATGCAGCTGTTAATCCTTTCCCCAGAGAGTTTCAGCAATCAGGGAAAGGGAAGATTAGCTTTTATCACAGTAGAGAAGACTTCACGTCACCTACAAAGACCTTGTCACAAATTATAATCTATTCTTCTAAGAGCTCATTCATCCTTTCCAAAAACTGTTTACTCTGAGCCTATTTCCTCTTCATTACCTCACCATATTTCATCAAAGCAGGTAAACAGTGAGGCTCTGTAGTGTTGGGAGGTCAGCAGAGGACTTCTCTGGTCTATCCAACATTTAGAAGATTTAATCTTTGTTTTAACCCCATCACTGACTGCTTTATTTATCTCATTTTAAATAACCATCTAAAATTGTTCTATTGTAAATTTGCATTTTGAAAGAAATGCCTCTTCTGTAAACTAAGGAAAAAAAATTACATATCACCAGCCCAGAATTTAGATTCCAAGCCTAAATGCCACAGTTTTCCTAGAAAAGAGGGTGTAGGTAGGAAGCCCAGTTAAGACAAAATGGTCAAAGGTGAGACATGTTTAGACTGATACTCTCTCTCTTTTTTTTTTTTTTTTTTTCTTAGGACGGAGTCTCCTCTGTCACCCAGGCTGGAGTGCAGTGGCACGATCTCAGCCCATTGCAAGCTCCACCGCCCGGGTTCACGTCATTCTCCTGCCTCAGCCTCCTGAGTAGCTGGGACTAGAGGCGCCGCCACCACGCCCGGCTACTTTTTTGTATTTTTAGTAGAGACGGGGTTTCACCATGTTAGCCAGGCTGGTCTCGATCACCTGACCTCGTGATCCGCCCGCCTCGGCCTCCCAAAGTGCTGGGATTACAGGCGTGAGCCACCGCACCCAGTCAATACTCTCTTATATATTATATTATTGTATTGTAGGAATTTCTAATTAGTTTTACCTACATGTGTAATTTTTTTTATAAGAGAGATATAAAGTAGTCAGCTAAATGCCAAAAATGTGTATTTTGGAAACCAACTTAGTTCAGTAGACAGTCATTTCAATTTAGCTTGTTTCTTGAGCAGATTACTGACTTCAGGGTGAAGTCCATTAACATATGGTACAATGAAAGCATTTTCTGTGCCTGGACTCAGAAAGAATAGCTCTGAAAAAGCAGCTGATCTGCTTGACCTGAGGGCTTGACTTTTATAAACACATTATCCAGCTTCTTTCTCCTTCAGGGCAGGATAGTAACTAAGGAAAGACATGATAGCAGATTTCATTTTTCTTATGGTTTCAGTTTATCTTTTCTTTTCTTTTTTGGCAGGAGACCAGAGTTTTGTTATCACTCAAATCGGTCTCCCAAAGCATTTGGGGATCCTATTTTTTAAGGACAGCTTGGTGGTTGGGGGGAAGCCAGTGGGCCAGGAGTTCTAACTGGTCAGGTCAGAGATGAAATCACAGGCATCTGAAGCTGGCTTCTTGTGCTGAGTCAGTTCCTGGGTGAGGGCCACAAGATCCGATGAGACAGTTGATCTGTCTGGGTGGGGCCAGCTGATTCATCCAGTGCAAGGATGCAAAATATCTCAAGCACTGATCTTAGAAGCAGTTTAGGCAGGTCAGAATCCTGTAGGCTTCAGCTGAATGACTCCTAACCCATAATTTCTAATCTTGTGGCTAATTTGTTGGTCCTACGAAGGCAGTCTAGGCCCCAGGCAACAAGGAGATTTGTCGTGGGAAAGGCCTGTTATTAACTTTGTTTTAAACTATACACTATAAACTAAGTTCCTCCCAAAGTTAGTGTAGCCCACGCTCAGGAATGAGTAAGGACAGGTTGGAGCCTAGAAGCAGGATGGAGTTGGATAGATCAGATCTTTCTCACCGTCTCAGTTACAATTTTGCAATGGCATTTTCAATCCCTCCCCTTGTGTTTCATATCACCTTAGTCTTAAGGTGTTGGCTAATGAAGATGGAAAAAGGGCAAAACCACGGTCATTTCTTCCTGCTGATCGGGGCACAGTAGGGGTAGGCATTAACCCAAGGTGAAAGGAGTTACTCAGGGGAATGGTTCCCCAATGTCTCCATGCATTAAAACACATATATTTGTGTATTTTTTGGCATAAGTAGTTGTAGCTACTCACGGTAAGCGGTGGCAAACCCATGGGCTGTGACTGCCCCAGGCCTTGCCCTTCATTTCCGAGGACCAACGTGCAGAAGTTCTTAGGTACAGCCTGAACCTACTCGTGGTTTATCAGTGTGCCTCAGGTGATACTAGCAGATGGAATGTGAACTTGTGGGAGTAAATACCTTAATTTCTGCTTAATGACAGTTTTTGGAAATGGCTTCATCAAAGTAGCAGCAGGAAACAGTAGAGTAGATGTTAGAGTTAAATAGTGGTAATTGAAGTCAATCAATAAATGCATCTTTACAAAGTTGTAGGCAGAGAAAAGAAAGGCTAGGAGCCTCTGGGAGCTGTTATTCAGCCTAGGTCTGTAGGGAAGGGACAAGGGAGGAGAGAGCAGTTACAAAAACTTAGAGAAAGTAGCTAGAACATTGAACTACCTGGCCTTATGGAGAGGCAAATGATCAAACCCCAATGCCTGGCAGAAAGGGGGCCAGGGAAATCAACATCTGATTCCATTTTGCTCCCACCTTCTGATCTTCTGTTGGTCTCCCACTAGCAAACCCAGTTGGATACCAGAGGGCAAGGGAGACTCACAATGTAGGACATTAAAGTCAGCTCTGCTGCATTCAGAGAAGGATGGACAAGAATGCACAGTGCATACAGAGTGGCAAATCAGAGGATCACAGGAATGACAGCAACTTACACCCTTGCAGGAACTGTGTAGATCACGCTCCCTATGCGTGCCAGCATTTCGTATTACGAAACAATGATACTGTCTCTCCATTTACTCAGATATTTAAAAGTCTTCCAATAAATCCTGGTAATTTCCTCTAAGATAGATCTGGTCCAAATTTTAAAACTTAAATCCTTGAGATAACATTGAATCCAAACTTAACTTTTGGTATAAAATGGTCATTTTATTATGATTTTAATATTGAGAGTGTACATATTTTCTTATGTTTATCAGCCATTTTTAAATCTTTTTCTGAGATTTTTTTCTCTTCTTTTTTTTTGTTCTTTTTTCTATTGAGTTTATTACATTTTTGTATTTTGATGAATTTATTTTCTAACATAATACTTTGTTACATATTTCACCCTAAATGCAACATTCACTGCGTTCCATGTATTAATTTTATCTTAGCATTTTCATTGTTATTCTGTTCAAATAATAATTAATTTGGTATTTTCATATTTCTAACATTATATTCTCTCAGAAATGATGTCAAAGTTGCTTCTTTTTTGGTAATATTCTAAATGACTTTTTAAAATACATATATTGTTGTATTTTTGTTATTCATGTTTTTACCTAATTTCATTTGCATCATGAAACATTTTCTGTATGATATTAATTATTTAATGTTTACTGAGATAGGAGTTGTGACCTCCTTATTTTATTTTATTTTTCTTTTTTTCTTTTTATTTTGAGACGAAGTCTTGCTCTGTCGCCCAGGCTGGAGTGCAGTGGTGTGATCTCAGCTCACTGCAAGCTCCACCTCTCAGGTTCATGCCATTCTCCTGCCTCAGCCTCCCAAGTAGCTGAGACTACAGGTGCCTGCCACCATGCCCGGCTAATATTTTATTTTTTATTTTTAATAGAGACAGGATTTCACGTGATAGCCAGGATGGTCTTGATCTCCTGACCTCATGATCCACCCACCTCGGCCTCTCAAAGTGCTGGGATGACAGGTGAGAGCCACCGTGACCTCCTTATTTTTTAAATGTGCACAGGAAAGGAATGTGTATTCTTCAATATATGCATGCAGTGTTTCATATACTCTAACAGATGTTCCTCAAAAATAACTCGTTTCTTTATGAATACTTTTTTCTCTACTTCATCTTTAATTACTGCAAACTATGTGCTAAGGTTTCTCCTTTAGGTGGTGATATTTTTCCATTTAGAAATTATTCAAACAGATGTATGCAATTTTAGAATTGCTATATTTTCCTGGTGACTTGAAAATTTACTAATAGTTAGTGCCCCTCGTTATCTCTAGTATTTAATAATACTTTAAGTCTCTAATGCATGGTAAAAAATATAGATACCCCATTATCACAATTACTGGATACAATCAATTTTTGTCTGGGTTTACCCACATATTTATCATTTTCTTTATTGTCTACTTCTAATTTCCTTTTCCACCTTTCATACCAGCTGATATTTCTTCCTGAAACTTATCTTTTATAAGTTACTTGTAAATGTTTTGGTCTTATCTTAATATCTTTTAACGTTTTCCTTGATATTGAAAGATAGTTCAGCTGGCTGTATAATATGAAGTTGATCACTATTTTTGTCTAAGTAGTTGAAGATAGCCTGCTGCTCACTTAACAGTTTAACTTTGGCTGCTGAGAAATAAGCTGTTTGCCTAAATGTCATTTTGTGTTGGTAAACTTTCTCTTTGATGTATCATAAGACCTTTCCTCGGTGTTTTGTGTTCTACATCTTTACTACGACGCAACCAAGTGCTCATTTCCTTCCACTGATCTCACTTTGGATTTTTGATCTTCCTAGATCTATCAGTGTGTGTGTGTGTGTGTGTGTGTGTGTGTGTGTGTGTGTGTATTTCAGTTTTCAAACATCCAAGCCAATATCTCTTCAAATATTTCCTATAACTTATATTAGACTTTATTCTCTACTTCCCGAGGCTATCATGCTTCATCCGTATTTTTCACCTAATTATCTTTCTATGCTGCACCCTGTTGCTTCCTCAGATATATATCTTTCTACCTCATTCATTTTTAATCAACCTACTGTTTAATAAATTCATAGAATGTCTTTTGTTAATAATTATATTTTTCTATTTTAGACGGGTTTTTAAATTATTTTCTATTAGTTTCTCATACACAAGTTTTGTTGTTTCTTACTGTCACGAACAGAGCCAGGTTAGAAATAACCAGGTCCATACATATCTGTCTCTTTCACCATGTCAGGCTTTCATTGATGCCATTTCAGTCACAAGCCACTCCCTCCATGGAGTTCCCAAGAAGGAATTCTCCTTCCTATTTCCTGTCACTCACTAGGCAGAGCCAGGAACACACAGGCTCAAGCCACTCCACAGGCCAGTCAATACGCAAACCAAACATAATAGTATACTTAGTCAGTATAGCAATGGTGTAGGTTAAACATTTCACAACAAATAATGTTTAACATCAAGAGGAAAAAGAGATAGCAGAATGGGTTAGCCAGACAGTCCAGCGGAAGTGAAGAAGACAGAAGGTGTCCTGGTCTGGGCCTTCCAAGGAAGTCTTCGAGGAGGCAGGGCCCTCAGTGGCGGATGCCAAGTTTTTATCACAAGTGACTGCAAGACAGTGTCAGTTAAGATGGCCATTTCGAGGGGCTGAAGACCTTGTTTTGATAGTCAGTCCTGTGGTGAGAACTGACAATGGAAGAGGGTGCTTGTTTGTGTCCTTACCTGGTTGGCAGCAGTCTTTATTTGTTTTATGTGTTTATTATACAAAACATCTTATCCTTGTTGGCAGATTACCCTGTGAAATATAAAATGGAGTCATTTTCTGAGATAGAGTTAGTTATGTCAGGGGTTCTCTATATTCCTACCTAATATAGTTTCACAGTTTCTTACCTCATTATACTTTGAATATCCTCTTCTGTTTTATTAAGCTTTCTAAAAATACTCATTTCATATTTTTATTACTATCATTTCAGTAGCCACACTTGCTGCATCTTTTCTTTTGCCTTTACTATGTTGATTTATTTCTCTAAGTGCTGCATAATTCCCATTGCAAACTCACCTCTTATGAAACATAGTTTAAAATGGATTCTTCCAGTCTACAGAATCTTTGTGGTTTTTTGGTACTACAAAAGTAGTATTTTGCATTACCAACACAAGGCAGGTTTAAATTTAATCATCATCTTACTTTTTTTTTGTGGGAAGGGGATAAATTGTGAATTGTAACCAAACCTACTTGAAAGTCACATTTTTTATAAATATTCAAGGGGACCTTATTTTACCCTAGTCCAAGGGAGTTTCTTTATTTCTTTGTCTGTTTTTTTTTGAGGAGTCAGTTTTTTCCCCTCTTTTAAGTCATCCTTTCATGGGAGCTGCTTTTTGTAATTCCCAGCATTATGTATTAGTTTTGAATTTGATACACTTTTTACACTACATCCTTTATCTCCTGCTGAACTCAAATTTTTAAAGAATCAATTATATCAATGGATGCTACTGATAGAGACAATATATATCTTTGTTTTCCTTGTATTACACATGGTGCTGAAATGATTTACAATAAGAAACAGGATTCCTGTCTGACATGTAATTCAAAATACAGCACCTCTGCAACCTCACACCTGCAGGGTTACTATTTCAGAACAAGGAGGAATTATTTATATGATTGATTTCTGCTAGTTCTAGGGTATAACATTTTGAAAATTACTGAAATGATGACAAGTTACAGGAAATTTAAAGATATAAACCTTAGCTTAGATTCCTAAAAATCATCCACTAATATATGACAGAAGGATTTTAAATATCTTAGGCTTAGTATTTAACATTTGAAAATATTTGTTCACCTTATTATAATTCATTTTTTATGAAAATATATTGCCTTGCTTCTAAAAATAAATTCCTTGTGCACTTAGAAGAATAAGAGAGGAAAACTTTACATTTGGGACATCAGTAAACTTGGCACTTACAACAGCATTTCATCTGGGCTTTGTTCCAATGGAATCACATCCTTTTTAATTGTCGCTGATTTGAATCCTGTTGGTTTCCTCTTCCAAGCACGTGGTCAGCCTCCAGCAGTTTCCTGCCCTGCTGATCAGTATGCAGGCTCAGAGGAGGACCAGAGGCCCCATTATTCACTGATGGCTGCCGTGTCAGCAGCGGACACTATTTTGGGGGTTAAGGTTGCCTTCATTTTATTCTCTTTGAGATAGTTATTCCTAAGAGGAAGTTGCTCGCTACATCAACGTAGGATTTTACAAATTCTCTTTGTCTCCTTGTAGAAGAAATGAGAATAGTAGCTAGCAAAGTACATCAAGATAGAATACCGAGCAACAGTGCTGAAATAAATTATGGGAAGCTGAAAATAAGAAGAAGAAAATGCCTAGATGGAGTTCTCCCTTCTTCATGTGCAGCCTTCTACTTGAGAATAAAATTGCTCATGTAAATCAGTTTTGTTTAATATTCCCAAGTAGAACTAAGATTCATATTATTAACAATTAAGGAAAGAAATGAAGTGAGCATACTAGTTTTCAATTAAGGAATTCTTAGTAGAAATTGTGCAATATGTAGGTTTTTTTGTTCTTGTTTTTGTTTTGTTTGAGGCGTAGTTTTCCTCTTGTTGCCCAGGCTGGAGTGCAATGGCACGATCTCAGCTCACTGCAACCTCTGCCTCTTGGGTTGAAGCAATTCTCCTGCCTCAGCCTCCTAAGTAGCTGGATTACAGGCACCCACCACCACGCCTAGCTAATTATTATTATTTTTTTTAGTAGAGATGGGGTTTCACCATGTTGGTCAAGCTGGTCTCCAACTCCTGACCTCTGGTGATCCACCCGCTTTGGCCTCCCAAAGTGCTGGGATTACAGGTGTGAGCCACCACACCAGGCCCAGCCAGGTCTTTAAAGAATATCTTACCTATATTATCTGCTTCCCAGCCTGAAGTCAACTTCATGTGAACAATTGTTCTCTGTGTTATTACAAGAAAGGCAGTTAGTAGGACATGTTTATTTAATTTCTATTTTTGTTTCTTGTGTGGTAGTTATGTTTTATATTGTCATGGAGTGTTTTTTTTAAGAATGGTAATAGATTTTTATTTAACAGTTATTTTTTATAGGACTGGATTATCATTCTTTCATTGCCTTATTTTATTCAATCATTTATTTGTAGATTAAAAGAACAGTTTACACATATTTATCAATAACTTACTTTGTGTAGTATTTACTATTTCTAAATAATTTTATACCTATTATTCATGTAATTTTTAAACCAAGACTGTAAGTTAGGAAAGACAAATGTTGGATTTCTACGACACTGGACTAAAAATCATTTATTCAATATTTCTATTGTACACATGAGAAAAATTCAAAAACTTGCTCAGGGCCAAATCTAGTTAGTTTGTGGACCCATTAGCACCATTTTAGGTTTGAATAAATAGAGGATTGATGAAGTTACAAAGAGCAAAGTTAGCATGGTATAGTGCAGACAGTTGTTCAAAACCAAACCTTCTGTCATTAATATTCTATATTTGTTTCCATTTTATTATTTTTATTTTTTACTTTTTTTTCCTGGAGCTATTCATCATGAACTGCTGTTTCCATTTTATCCTATTTTTTAGGTTGATTTTACATTTCTGACAAATGTTTCTTGAGTTATTTAAATCAATTAGTCTGGTCCTTCCATGATAGATTGTTTTATTTGCTCAATTTGGTATATTCTTAAATTTCACCTATCGAAGAGAAAATCGAATATCTCTTGCTATTTTTACAAACCACCGTCTGGCCTAATCATGATTTGAGTAGATTATGGAAAGTAGGGTTAGAAATGTTTGGACTGAAAACCCCAAATCTTGACCGTTAGATCATTGACCTTCATAAGTACATAGGAAATTTCATGGAGGATTTATTTCCGAATGGACCAGATTACATTCACAGAGAAGGTGCAATTGAAATTACATACAGGGAATTTAAAATGTGCCACAAACTGCACTTTGTTTTTGTGTTTCTACTTTTAAGTAAAAAATTTGGCATTGAATGTCTTGGACACATCTATTTTTAAAGAAATCATTCTGATAATAAACCAGAATGAATTACCATAACTTTTATAGTTTCAAATATCAACACCTCAATTCCAACAAAAACCCAGTTCATGTTATGATTTGTGTTTAATGAGTATTGTATTAGTCATTTTCACGCTGCTGATAAAGATACACCCAAGACTGGCAATTTACGAAAGAAGGAGGTTTAATTGGACTTACAGCTCCACATGGCTGAGGAAGCTTCACAATCATGGCAGAAGGCAAAGAGGCGCAAGTCATGTGTTACATGGATGGCAGCAGGCAAAAAGAGAGCTTGTGCAGGAAAACTCCCCGTTATAAAAACCATCGAATCTCATGAGACTTACTCACTATCATGAGAACAGCACGGGAAAGACCTGCCCCCATGACTCATTTACCTCCCACCGGGCCTCTCCCATGACATGTGGGAATTCAAGATGAGATTTGGGTGGGGACACAGCCAAACCATATAATTCCAACCCTGGCCCCTCCCAAATCTCATGTCCTCACATTTCAAACCCAATCATGCCTTCCCAACAGTCCCCCAAAGTCTTAACTCATTTCAGTATTAACTCAAAAATCCACAGTCCAAAATCTCATCCAAGAAAGGCAAGTCCCTTCCACCTATGAGCCTGTAAAATCAAAAGCAAGTTAGTTACTTCCTCCATACACTGGCAGTACAGGCATTGGATAAATACAGCCATTCCAAATGAGAGACATTGGCCCAAACAAAGGGGTTATAGGTCTCGTGCAAGTCTGAAATCCAGTGGGGCAGTCAAATCTTAAAGCTTCAAAATATGTCTTTTGACACCATGTCTCACATCCAAGTCACACTGATGCAAGAGATGGGTGGGTTCCCGTGGTCTTGGCCAGATTTGCCCCTGTGGCTTTGCAGGGTACAGCCTCCCTCCTGGCTGCTTTCATGGTCTGGTGTTGAGTGTCTGTGGCTTTTCCCGGTACATGGTGCAAGCTGTCAGTGGATCTACCATTCTGAGGTCTGGAGGACAGTGGCCCTCTTTTCACAGCTCCACTAGCTGGTGCCCTAGTAGGGACTCTGTGTGGGGGCTCTGACCTCACATTTCCCTTCTGCACTGCCCTAGCAGATGTTCTCCATGAGGGCCCCACCCGTGCAGCAAACTTTTGCCTGGGCATCCAGGCATTTCCATACATTTTCTGAAATCGAGGTGGAAGTTCCCAAACCTTAATTCTTGACTTCTGTGAACCCACAGGCTCAACACCACATGGAAGCTGCCAAAGCTTGGGGCTTGCACCCTCTGAAGCAACAGCCTGAGCTGTACCTTGGCCCCCTTTAGTCACATCTGGAGTGGCTAGGCACCAAGTACCTAAACTGCACACAGCACAGGGACCCTGGGCCTGGCCCACAAAACCATTTTCTTCTAGGCCTGCAGGCCTATGATGGTAGGGGCTGCCGTTAAGACCTCTGACATGCTCTGGAGACATTTTCCCCATTGTCTTAGGGATTAACATTCAGGTCCTCATTACTTATGCAAATTTCTGCAGCCAGCTTCAATTTCTCCTCAGAAAATGGATTTTTCTTTTCTACCACATTTTCAGGCTGCAAATTTTCCAAATTTTTATGCTCTGCTTCCCTTATAAAACTGAATGCCTTTAACAGCATCCAAGTCACATCTTGAATGCTTTGCTGCTTAGAAATTTCTTCCACCAGATACCCTCAATCATCTCTCCCAAGTTAAAAGTTCCACAAATCTCTAGGGCAGGGGCAAATGCTGCTGGTCTCTTTGCTAAAACATAACAAAAGTTACCTTTGCTCCAGTTTCCAACAGGTTCCTCCTCCCCATCTGAGACCACCTCAGCCTGGACTTTATTGTCCATATTGCTATCAGGCTTTTTGTCAAAACCATTCAACGAGTCTCTAGGAAGTTCCGAACTTTCTCACATTTTCCTGTCTTCTTCTGAGCTCTCCAAACTGTAACAACGTCTGCCTGTTACCCAGTTCCAAAGTCACTTCCACATTTTTTGTTATCTTTTCAGCAACACCTCACTCTACTGGTACCAATTTACTGTATTAGTTCAATTTAATGCTGCTGATAAAGACATATCTGAGACTGGGCAACTTACAAAAGAAAGAGATTTAATAGGACTTACAGTTCCACGTGGCTGGAGAAGCCTCACAGTCATGGTGGAAGGTGATTAGGAGCAAGTCAGGTCTTACGTGGATGGCAGTAGGCAAAAAGAGAGCTTGTGCAGGAAAACTCCCCATTATAATAATGATCAGATCTCGTGAAACTTACTCACTATCACAGGAACAGCACAGGAAAGACCTGCTTCCATGATTCAATTACCTCCCACCGGGTCCCTCCACAACATGTGGTTATTGAAGATGAGATTTGGGTGGGGACACAACCAAACCATATCAAGTATATTTACCTCAAGGACAGTGCTCCCTTGTGCATTTGCTGAACTTTCAGTAGCTCTTCTATCACTCTATTAGGTCAGCAGTTTCTGGATGGTGCAGTACATGTTAGGTCCCATACATCCCATCCTTTAACCATTGCTGTATTTCCTTTGTTACAAAGTACGTTCTTCGGATTGATGTCATGTAGATTCATTATTTTTGAATCAGAAACTATTGAACGCCTTAAATAATAGTGTTGACTGAAGCCCAGGTGTGAAGGAAGAAGAACCTCTGTTCAGAATGTGTAAATTGCTGTGAATATTAGAAAGGGACAATGTAGTCAGTTTCAAGTACCCGGCTCCTCTTCTTGAGGGAGGTGCTCTTTTGAAAGCTCAGGGTTAACTTCCTGCTGACACATGGGACATTCATCAGCAGCAGTAGATAGATCAGGCTTAATGAGAAGGAGCCTCTCCTGTAGGCCCACACACAGCCTCCATTGCTGCTCCCCACCAACTCCATACTTGTGCCCTACGTTGGCACTGGAGTGGGTAATGACAAAGCTGGCATACATCAACTGTCCATGAAATTCTGTCTAGGTTGTTTAGTGATGCTCCTTTCTGTTGGGAATTCCATAAAAGGACAATAGCAGTCAGTCGGTACCTACTTCCATAAGTCCATCAACTGAGCATTCCTTAGCCATCCATCCTGCCATCAGTCAGTGCCCACTTCCATAAGTCCATCAACTGACCATTCCCTAGCTATCCATCCAGCCTCCAGTTAAATATCCTGACCTCCCACCAGTACACATGTGTCAGTGCCTATCCTAACCAAAGGACACTACTTTTTCTACACAAAGTAACTGATATAGCACCCAAAATTCTGCTGAACTGCAGAGTTTACTCTCCTCATTCTCTTTCAAGACACTCACAAGCAGAGCTACACTGAGCCAACACACCTGAACTAGGCTTCAGCTACTTCCTTTTTTAGTCGGTTTAGAATACTCTCCTGAAGAAGGCATGACCTTGCTCCAGAAACCTAGGGGTCTGCCTTGTGATTCTCTCATTGGGCCTTATCAGAAACATCACAGAGCATCTTTTCCCACTGCTGATGGACAGAATAAAAAGGTCGTATAACGCAAGATACAGGGACACTTACATCTTAACCTGGACCTTCCCTGCTCTAGGCTCCACCTAATGTTGACAGCATTTACATCACCCACTATGTGACTGGATCACGATTCCCAGTTACGAAATACATCCATTTCGAAACCCAAAGGGTCCTAGCAGACATTTTGGTTCCTGCCTCTGTGGTGGCCTATCTTTGGGGAAGAATGTTTTCTTGGGCAAGGCAACTATCTTCAGATGATGGAAATTCCAGGAAAAGAGCAGCCACTGAGATCAGTTGCTGGAAAACCTGAATTGCTGGGAGGAAACATACCTCCATCCCAAAATAGAGATCCGGGTGGTAAAGCACAGCGTTCATGCCACCCAGGCTGAGATGATAAGTACAGCCATACTCATACCTCAGAGATACTGCAGGTTTGGTTTTAGGCCACCAAAATAAAGTGAATCTCACCATAAAGTGAGTCATACAAAATTTGGAATTTCCCAGTGCATACCAAAGTTATGTTTACACTACAGTATATTCTATTAAGTTTGCAAGAGCATTATGTCTTAAAAATGTACATAAATTAAAAAATACTTTATTGTTAAAAAGTGGTAATGATCACCTGAGACTTCAGGGAGTCATAGTCTTTTTGCTGGTGGAGGAATTAGCTTCAGTGTAGACGGCTGCAACTGATCAAGATGGTAGTTGCTGAAGGCTGGAGTTCCTGTGGCAATTTCTTAAAATAAGACAACAATGAAGTTTACCACATCCATTGATTGTTCATTTCACAAGATTTCTCTGTAACATCCAATTCTGTTTCATTACATTCTGCCCAAGGTAGCATGGTAGGCCTTCTTTCAAAATTGAAATAAATCCTCTCAAACCCTGCCACTACTTTTTCAACTAAGTTATGGACCATTATAAATCCTTTGTTGCCATTTCAACAGTGTTCACAGCATATTCATAGCAGTAGATTCCATCATAAGACACCGCTTTTCTTGTTCATCCATAAGAAGCAAGTCATCATCCATTCAAGTTCTATCATGCAATTGTAGCAATTCAGTCACATCTTCAGGCTTCATCTCTAATTTCAGCTCCCTTGCTGTTTCCACCACATCTGCAGTGACTTCTTCCACTGAAGTCTTGAATCCTTCAAAGTCATCCATGAGGGTTAAAATCAGCTTCTTCCAAACTCCTGTTAACATTGATATTTTGAACACCTCTCATGAAATACAAATGTATTTAATGGCATCTGTAATGGTAAATCCTTTCCAAAAGGTTTTCAATTTACCTTGCCTAGATGCATCAGAGGAATCATTACCTATGAAAGTGATAGCCATATGAAATGTATTGCTTAAATAATAAGACTTGGAAGTTGAAATTACTTCTTTATCCGTGGGCTATGAAATGACCATGTGTTAGCTGGCATGAAAACAAAATTAATTTCCTTGTACTTCTCCATTAGAGCTCTTGGTATTGTCAGGAAGCAGTAATATTTTGAAATGAATCTTTTTATTGAGCAGTAGATCTCAACAGTGGGCTTAAAATATTGAGTAAACCATGCTGTAATGTGTTGTCATGTAGGCTTTGTTCTTCCATTTATAGAGCATGAGCATGGGCAGAGATTTAGCATAATCCTTAAGGGACCTAGGATTTTTGGAGTGGTAAATAAGCATCGTCTTCAACTTTACCAGCTGCATTATCCCCTAGTGGGATAGTCAACCTGTCCTCTGAAGTTTGAAGCCAAGCATTGACTTCTCCTCTCTAGCTATGAAAGCCCTAGATGGTATGTTTTTCCAATAGAAGGCTGTTTCATCTACATTGAAAATCAGTTGTTTCAGGTAGTGACCTTCATCAATAGTCTTAGCTAGATGTTCTGGATAACTTGTTGCAGCTTATATATCAGCAATTACTGCTTCATCTTCCACTTTTTTAAATGAATGAAGACTACTTCTTTCATTAAGCCTTAGCAACTAACTTCTGCTAGCTTGAAGCTTTTCTTTTGCAGTTTCCTCACCTCTCTCAGCCTTCAGGGAACTGAAAAGAGTTAAGACCTTGCTCCAGATTAATCTTCAGTTTAAGGGCATATTCTGGCAGATTTGGTCTTCTATCCAGACGCTAAAACTTTCTCCATATCAGGCTGTTTAGCTTTCTTATCATTGGTGTGCTCGTTAGAGTCTCACGTTTAATTCCTTCCAGAAATTTCTTTTCTTTTTTTTTTTTTTTTGAGACAGAATCATACTTACTCTGTCACCCAGGCTGGAGTGCAGTGGTGCAATCTAAGCTCACTGCAACCTCCCGTCCCCTAGGTACAAGCAATTCTCCTGCCTCAGCCTCCTGAGTAGCTGGGATTACAGGCATGCCCCACCATGCTCAACTAATTTTTGTATTTTTAGTAGAGACAGGGTTTCAACATGGTGGCCAGGCTGGTCTTCAATTCCTGACCTCAAGTGATTCACCTGCCTCAGCCTCGCAGAGTGCTGGGATTTCAGGCATAAGCCACCACACCAAGCCCAAAACTTTTCCTTTGAAAATTCACAACTGAGCTGTTTGGTGAAAGAAGACTAGCTTTCAGCCTATCTCAAATTTCCACATGCATTCCTCACTGAGCTTTGTTATTTCTGGCTTTTGATTTAAACTGAGAGATGTGCCCAGTGCAGTAGCTCATACCTATAACCCCAGGGCTTTGGGAGGCTGAGGCAGTAAGATTGCTGTGTGCTGGTAAGTTATCTCAGGTCAGTGCCAAAACACTGTTGGAACTCACTGTGCTTTGCTCCAAACTCCACGAGATCAATATGAATTAACTCTCAAATTCAAATGTACCTTGTGCTAATTTGTCATCATTATACATATACTGCTGCTATTGTTTGTGTATCCAGTGCTTCTTATAAATAAGCATAACATTTTAGCCTCTCAAAGTTATGCTAGTAAACACGATTGACTGTACACAGAAATCTCTAGATGGGGTCTGCTAATTTTGTTACTTTTCCACTTTCGTCTCTTTTGCCCATATTCAAGGACTCATTTCAACCACCAAAGTGAACAAGGTTAAATCTGGTAAACATTACTCTACCTCATTTTTGGCATTTCAAAAATGAAATATAGCTTAGGGTAATAGTGCTTGTGAAAGCACAGACATGCAAATACGGTGATCTCCCAGGGCAGACATTTTTAATCATTTACCTTTTTGAAATATAGGTCATGATACGGTGACTTGCCTCATTTTTTCCTTATAAGAAAGATAGTGATTTTCCTGTAGGAGCTCATAGTGTGGGAAAGTGTCTGAA
This sequence comes from Theropithecus gelada, assembly GCF_003255815.1. NCBI lineage: Eukaryota > Metazoa > Chordata > Mammalia > Primates > Cercopithecidae > Theropithecus > Theropithecus gelada. The sequence goes on along the minus strand of NC_037672.1, from coordinate 185,738,784 downwards.
GCAAATAGCATCATGGAAAGTGAATGGATTGCAGTGTTTCCTTGTTTCATTTCTCGAAGGAAAATAACGTTCTGATAAGTTATGCTCAATTCACAGCTTATCCAGACATTCTAGAAAAAAGTATAATAATTATTTCCATTGATGCCAAATGTCTTCTGAAGAAAATTAAGCTGTCAATTCAGCTTAATTTTATATTTTATTACAAAATCTTTACAAAAAGGGAAAGATTAAATTAATATGAGACATATCCTTCGACTTTGGTCTTCACAAATAATTTTTAAAAATGGGATTTTGAGTAAGACTTTTGATACTTTTGTCAGCCAACATGTTTCTGTCAGGTAATGAACCAAATTTGACATGCACATAATCTTATTGTCAATCCAGTTTGTCTTTTACAGTGCAGTATAGGAGAATAGATTTTTAAGAGCACATTCTCCTAAGAATAATTAGATTGCCTGATGGAATAATCTTTTATGTATGTCAATCAAATGACCATGAAACCTTTGAATTATTTTATATAGCAAAATAAAATAATTTGAACACTTGAGGCAGAAAAAAGAAGGATCCTTTCACATTGACAAATATTTTTATTCCCTTGTGATGAATTTGGTCTTATGTTTTTTTCACTGATAATAGTGATGATACTTAGCTCATTGTGTTTATTGTTTCCTTTGTTGTTGTGAAAATGGGGGTAGTATTTCACAGTGCTTTCTAGATCCCAGGAAATAGTTTTAAGTGGTTTCTTAAGATGTTTGCTTCCAGCTGGGTGTGGCGGTTTACACATGTAATCCCAGGAGTTCAAAACCAGTCTGGCTAACATAGCAAAACCTTGTTTCTACTAAAAGTACAAAAAATTACCTGGGCGTGGTGGTGCATGCCTATAATCCCAGCTACTTGGGAGGCTGAGGCGTGAGAATCGCTTGAACCCAGGTGGCAGAGGTGGCAGTGAACCGAGATTGTGCCACTGCACTCCAGCCTGGGCATCACAGAGAGACTCTGTCTAAAACAAAAGAAAAAGAAAAAAGAAAAAAGATGTTTCCCTCAAGGAAAAAAAGGAATCCAGCATTTGTCAGCAGTAATTGTGCAGATGAGATCATCAACACTGTCAAAAGTGAGAGTCTGGCCGGGCACTGTGGCTCACACCTGTAATCCCAGCACTTTGGGAGGTCGAGGTGGGTGGATCATTTGAGGTCAGGAATTTGAGACTAGCCTGGCCAACATGGTGAAACCTAGTCTCTACTGAAAATACAAAAATTTTAGCTGGGCATGGTGATGGGCCTGTAGTCCCAGTTACTCGGGGGGCTGAGGCAGGAAAACTGCTTGAACCCAGAAGGTGGAGGTTGCAGTAAGCCAAGATCGCACCACTGCCCTCCAGCCTGGGTGACAGAGCGATTCTCTGTCTCAAAAAACAAACAAACAAACAAACAAAAGATGAAAGAAAACATGTGAGAGTCTGAAAAGCATTTTTCTCTATTCAAAAGTGAGTGTAAATTATTACAAAGCATCCCATGGTTTTGTTAAATTAGAATTAAATGTATTAAATATATTTTAATTTAACCCTACTATTTCAAAATGTCAATTACTCATTCAATATCCATGAAGAATCCACATATTCCTGAAGTCATCAGTCTGTTTGTTATTGCTGTCGAATCCTGGATTCCTTCTTAAGATCATTCCATGAATCTTGCCTATATTATTATTGAGTAGTATACACAAGCTACTGTTGACTATTCATGAAAAACAAAAACATATTTAAAAAGCTTTCAATTTTAACAAATAAATAATTCAGATAAGCGTATATTTTTATTTCTCATTTTGCTTGAGGATATCGTATCTGTTCAGCTTTCTTATATTGTGATAAAATAGATATATGAATTATTTCACTTCACTTTTCTAATTTACAATCATGCTACATTGAAAGAACTTCTAGGAGAAAAGGGCAGGCTATTAAGGTAGCAACTTTCCAATAAGCTCTAAAGCTTGTGTGCGATTAAAAGATTTTCCACATTGACTCTCCCCACAGCAAAATGGCTGCCAAACGTTCTTTGGAGAATCTACAGAAGAAAAACTTAATTTCTATGTCTTCTAGTTTCAAGACAGGGAGAGCAATGTCCGAAGAGTATTCTCTGGATCGCCCACGGACCCCCAGGTGTTTTACGTTTGTTTCTTTGTCCTGATACAAGCCAGGAACACAGCTAAGCAGAGCAGCATGATCCTGTTCCCAGGAAGACCAAGCCTTCCTCTGGGTGTTACTGCTGTGCTGGAAAACGGGGAGTCAGGAAACAATGGAGTGCTTACACAGTTGACCCCTATGTATTCGCAAGTTAGAAATAAAATCATTCATTCCAATAATACTGACAGAGGACGTGAAATGAAAAAAAGGTGATACACAAGAAATTACCTGAAATTGTTCAATCCACTTCTTCAGGGGCAACGCCATGTTCAGGGAGTGGGACTGGGGAGTGAGAGAAGGTGACACTGGGGAGGACGAGTCAACCGTGCACGCTCCCGGACTGTCTTCGAAGCCACGGTAAGCATCTGTTTCAGCTATCTGTTGTGGCTAACAAACCATCCCTACTTTTGTTATATTTGAACAATTTATTATCATCTCTCATCGTTACCTGGGTTGGCTGCCGTTCTCATTTGAGGTTTCAAATGCAGGTGCAGATGGAGGTCGGCCAAGACTTAGTCATCCAAAGCCTGCCTCAGTCCAGGCAGGTGCGCTCACACCACGGGCAGTTGGCACTGGCTGACACTGCAGAACTCGCCTTGGGGCGTGGACTAGATTACCTACAGATGACTTCTCCATGTGGGTTGGGCCTCTCATGGCAAGGGCACCATGTTCCAAGCAGAGTTTCCCCAGGGTGAGCAGTCCAGAGAGAAGATACGAGGATTTGACTCCTTAAGATGTATCCTCAGAAGTCACACGACAGCACGTCCGCTGCATCATTGCAGTCACAGACTTCACACAGATGCGAGGTAGTACAGAGGCAGGCTGCATCTTTCCATGGGTTACTGGCAAGTCACATTACAAAAGAGTATGTCGGATGGCAGATATTCTTGCAGCAGGCTTTTGAAAATACAGTCTCCCATAGAATTTTAAAATTATGATTTGTGATAATTACAAATCATTTGCAGTGTATTGAGAAAGAAAGAGAGGATATAAATCCACTTAGGTAAGAAATTGTAACTTAGCAAAATGAGAGCATTTTAAAACAATTATCGATTGTAATTATCATAATGATCAATAATGGCAGGTTTCTGTGAAATATCCAACCCGCATGTGGGTGATATTGCAGCGTGCGTTGCATACTGGTTGTCACTGCATTCTAACAACCTGGAAGACCAGGAGCATTTGGGATTTTTTCACAGTGAACTTATGTGTTACCATAACATGCTAAAATTCCTCTAGCTAATTCTGTTGATAAAATTCTAGTCCTTGCATTGATATTATAACTTCCTATCAAGGAAAACTCTTTTTACCACCTTCAAAAATTCACATTTTCCTGCTGAGGCTTTACCTGTGTCTAATATTGTTTAGGACAACTCTGTTTTTCATGTAGTGTTGGTGAATCCAATACAGACTTCTCCTTGTAATTGTGGGGAAGATGGGAAAAGAAGGAGACACACGCATGATGGCTTCTTTAGCTCCCAGCTCAGTTACCTTCCCTGACCTATCTCTGGCCCACAAGATGAGCCCTGTGGTGGCAATGACTGTTTTGCTATGTTTTAAAATATTAAGCGTCCCCAAGGGCAGAAAAGGTGCAATGAAATGGTTAAGGCTGTATTGAAGTGTAGTCATGCTGAAGATGATGCTTCTCCGCGTCAGGTTTTGTGGATATCATCCGGCCCTGTTTTAAGGTGGCAAGTAACCAGAATATCAGAAAGTTTACTGTTATGTTAAATCCTCCATTATCTTGTGTTTTCTCTGATTTCAGATTTCACAGTGGCAATACTATGCTTGATTTAAATCTAAATATATCTAAAATTCAATTTATATCTCAGAAATATTAAAATGATTATTTTCTGAAACAATTCAGCCATGTCTTCTCAAATAAGCTAAAATATACATTGATTCAGGTATAAGAAAATGATCTATTCTATGTCACTTAAAACATTTTTATTGTCAAATAGTGGAAACTATCTTAGATAGCCTCTTTTAAATAGTAATAAATTTTCAGCTCCTGTGACTGAATCCTCCTGGTGAGACTGAAATGATATGAGCAAGAATTGGGTCTCTTATCTCTAGTGCCTTCTATAGTTGCTTCATTATCAGCAAATTTTGTGATTCAAGGCTCATTAGAATACATAGAAAGCACAGGGGAAAAATCATAATGGCTAAAGTTAGGTTACCAGATAAAATACATGACATCCACCCAGCTCATCCAGCTAAATATGACTTTTTTTTTGAGATGGAGTCTCCCTCTGTCACCCAGGCTAGAGTGCAGTGGTGTGATCTCAGCTGCAACCTCCACCTCTTGGACTCAAGCGATTCTCGTGCCTCAGCCTCCCGAGTAGCTGGGATTACAGGCGTGCGCCACCATGCCTAGTTAATTTTTGAATTTTTAGTAAAGATGGGGTTTCACCATCTTGGCCAGGCTGGTCTCAAACTCCTGACCTCAAGTGATGCGCCCACCTTGGCCTCTCAAAGTGCTGGGATTACAGTCATAAGCCACCATACCTGGCCCTAAACATAAATTTCTAATAAACACCAAATAATTTTTTAGTATAAGTATGCCCCAAATATTGCATGGGACATACTAAAAATATTCATTTTAATATAAAATTCAAAATTCACAAATGCATGTTAAATTTAATTTATTTTATGTGAATTTAAAATTTCACAAATTTAACAGAATATCCTTTCTTTTTATTAGCTAAATTTGGCAGCCGTAGCTAAAATAGCCATTTCATATCTGTAGGTTATTTTTTTAATGGTGCTGAAGCAATTGATAAACTATGTAAGTAAAAGTATATAGTTTTATCTTCTATCATATATCAAAGTAAATTCCACATAGATTACTAAATTCAATGTAACAAATAAAACAATACTTAGAAGAAAATATACAGAGAAATATGTCTTATCTTGTAATGGGGAATAGCTGTACAGGAACAAATCCAAAAGAAATAAAATGCTTTCTAAAAATGTAAAACTTCTATTGTTGGAAAACAGAAAAGCAAACCACACACAATGAGAAAAAAAAATTGCATCATGAGACATTCAAAGGGCTAATCATTTTATTAAGTAAATTTTATCGGTAAGAAATAGGTGAACATACAAATTTTAAAAACTAAGCAAAGAATATTGTTTAGGGCTCAGCAAAGAAACAAAACCAATAGATTTATTGAACCAATAGGAGATAAATCTCCATGATCTATATGTCTGTATCTATGCAGTGAAATCTACAGCTATCTGTCATTTATCCATTTGCATAAATATAGAGAGAAATGTTTATTTTAAGGAAGTGATTTACAGAATTGTAGGGGCTGACAAATCGGAAATCTGTGGAGCAGCCTGGCAGGCTGAAGACGCAGGGAGGAGTTGGTGCTGCAGCTTCGAATCTGGTGTTTGCAGGCTGGAAACTCAGGCAGGGCTGCAGTTTTGAAGCAGAATCACCCCTTCTTTGGAAAACCTCAGTGTTTTCTATAAAGGGCCTTTTCAAGGGATTGGATGAGGTCCGCTCACATTATGGAAGGTAATCAGCTTTACTCAAATTCTACGGATTTAAATGTCAGTTTCATCTTACAGATACCCTCACAGCAACATCTAGACTGTATTTGACCCCATAACTGGGTACCATTGCCTAGTCAGTTGACACATAAAATTAAGCATCACAGATACAAATAGGGAATTTTTAAAAAGGAAATACAAACCTAAGCCAAAAAATTATTCAACCTTGCTAATAGTAAAATACAGAAATTAAAGTAAAAGCTCAATATAACAACTCAGCTATTTCTTACATTAATATGGGTCTATAGTGTCATCAGCTGTTCTCTTTGGACACAGAGATATCTTTAAAAGATACACTTCATGCTTGACAACAAAAAATACCCATTTTAAGATTCCTAATGTCAAACTTGTTAAATGTCTACAATGCATGATTCAGTTTTAATTTTTATACTTAATATATCTTATAACTTTTATATGACTTGTGTATACATTATTTTATAATATTTTTCTGTATTAAATATAGCATATATTTGGCATCATTTTCTTTACTACCTGGAATAGTAAGGGCCAAAACTATCTCCAAAAGATTTCAGACTAGACAATATTGAAGTTCCCTTTAATCTCTAAAGTTAAATCAGGTGGAGCAGGGTGGCTCACACCTGTAATCCCAGGACTTCGGGAGGCCCAGGCAGGAAGATTGTTTGAGGCTAGAAGTTCAAGATCAGACTCAGCAAACAAAGCAAGACCCCATCTCTACCAAAAAAAAAAAAAAATTAAAAATTAGCTAGGCCTAGTGGCACGTGCCTTTAGTCCCAGATACTCTGAGGACTGATGTGGAAGGATCACTTGAGCCCAGGTGGTCTAGGCTGTAGTGAGCCATGATCGTGCCACTGAACTCCAGCCTAGGTAACAGAGTGAGATCCTGTCTCTAAAAAATAAATTAATTAAATTAAATCAAAATACAGATAAGCTCAGTGATTTAAATTAAGGTCATATAATTAGCTTAATGATTTGCATGTGCTTAAATGCATAATAAAGTTTCCATCAGGTAAAAAGGCGCTTTGTGGAATTTAATTTCAATAACTGCTGAATCACAGTATACATTTACCTTACTTTAAGCAGACCTCATCCATAAATTATAGATTATGATACAGATGTATAAAGATAAACTGGGCAAGAAATCGAGGTAGGCTGCTAGGCAATGTTTCCCTTGAAATAGTGAACTTCACTGATTCTTAAAAAATAACTTCTTTTTGGAATTTGTTTTGAAATTAGTGAACTAAATTTTAGTAACTAGTACATTTAAAGAATTGTATGAGACACAGTGTGATTGGTACTAAGATATAAAGCGTCTTCCCTTCTTCCAAAGTCTTTCTCTTTACTCCTCGTGGTATTTGCTATTTTAAGGTTACTGTAAGCAAAGAAAAACTGAAAATTGAAATTATTAAAAGTAAAAGTAATAATAGTAATTTTTAAGGAGTTCTCTTAGGAAGAGCCTCGTCTGTGGTGGGAAGTGGGATGGCTAGAAACCTTTCTAGAAGAAACGTGTGGTGGAATGAGGAGCATATGAAAGTTTCTGAAAGTACTGCTAAGCTGTTTTGCTTAAGAACACAAAAATAAGTTACATTTGTTCTGTATTCACCAGGCTCTATTTTCTATAAATGCAATAAATTTAACAAATGCCCCATAAGGCATCTCAAAGACACTTTTGACAACAGTTTGTATTATATAGTGTAAAGGCAGGCAGCAGTTGGGACAATATTATATCACAAATTAAATGTCAGTGAATGCTAACATTACAACATCAATGCTGCAAGCCAAATAAAAGCAATGTTTTGCATACTAAGAGTGTGTATTTGCATGTTATTTGTGTTGTTAATATTTATCTTCAGTATAACCAACAATAAAGTATTCTCCATGGAAAGTCCAATATATTTGTTTTTAATGTTCCATAAACCTTATTTATTTAATTCTGGGCTTTACATGTCTTGATTCCCTGAGGTTTTATTATTTAGCCTCTGTGTTGTTTCATTATAATCCAGAGATAGGTGTTTCTAAACTAGGAAACTTCCATCAAAGTGATGGATGCTGATTACATGTAGTTACATCAAGGCAAGCTAGTTATGCAAACCCCATGGCCAAGTATCAGTAACTGGCCTAAAGGTTAATTTGAAAAAAGGAAGAAAGGGAGGGAGGGAGGGAGGAAGGAGGAAAGGAAGTGCGAAGGGAAGACGGATAAAGGAAATATGTTGAGTGCTAAGCAGTAGTTGCTATCTAAATAAACACTTGCACTTTTCATACTTTTTCTGTAAGTTCTATACTGTCTCGAAAATTACACAGCAATACAGGCAATACAGGCTTATTTAAAAACCAATGATCGAGGCAGGAGGATTGCTTGAGCCCAGGAGTTCTCTGCAAAAAAATACAAAAAATAGCCAGGGAAGGTGGCTCATGCCTCTATTCCAGTACTTTGGGAGGCAGAGACTGGCCGACGGCTTGAACCGCAGAGATCCGGGCCAGCCTGGGCAACATAACAAAACCCCGTCTCTAAAAGAAAATACAAAACTTAGCTGAGTGACACGCACTTGTAATCCCAGCCACTTGGGAGGCTGGAGTGGGAGGCTTGAGGCCAGGCAGTGGAGGCTGCAGGGAGCCCCGATCGCGGCTGCACTCCAGCCTGGGAGACGGAGAGGAAGCGAGCGCAGGACTCCCGTGCAAGTCACAGCTTCGTGGCTTCTCTCGGGAAGAAGCAGCAGGACACGCCCGGAGGATGAAAGCTAAGCCGGGAGAGTGTCTCAGCTCCTGCCGGGCCCAGCTGGAAGCCCCCGGGACAGGGACGCACAACTGAAGCCAGAGGCCGAGCCTGTTGTACCCCCGGGTTATGCGCTGAGGGCGGATGGGGCAGAAAAGGGTGGGTGTGGGTGAGGGGTCCTCAGTCCAGAGGGTCCCGCAGTCCAGAGGGTCTCCCAGTCCAGAGGGTCCCGCAGACCAGAGGGTCTCCCAGTCCAGAGGGTCCCCCAGTCCAGAGGGTCCCCCAGTCCAGAGGGTCCCGCAGACCAGAGGGTGCCCCAGTCCAGAGGGTCCCGCAGCCCAGAAGATCCCCCAGTCCAGAGGGTTCCCCAGTCCAGAGGGTCCCCCAGTCCAGAGGGTCCCGCAGACCAGAGGGTCCCCCAGTCCAGAGGGTCCCGCAGACCAGAGGGTCCCCCAGTCCAGAGGGTCCCGCAGACCAGAGGGTTCCCCAGTCCAGAGGGTCCCCCAGTCCAGAGGGTTCCCCAGTCCAGAGGGTCCCGCAGACCAGAGGGTCCCCCAGTCCAGAGGGTCCCGCAGACCAGAGGGTCCCCCAGTCCAGAGGGTCCCGCAGCCCAGAAGATCCCCCAGTCCAGAGGGTTCCCCAGTCCAGAGGGTCCCGCAGTCCAGAAGATCCCCCAGTCCAGAGGGTTCCCCAGTCCAGAGGGTCCCACAGTCCAGAGGGTCCCCCAGTCCAGAGGATCCCCCAGTCCAGAGGGTCCCCCAGTCCAGAGGATCCCCCAGTCCAGAGGGTCCCCCAGTCCAGAGGATCCCGCAGTCCAGAGGGTCACCCAGTCCAGAGGATCCCCCAGTCCAGAGGGTCCCCCAGTCCAGAGGATCCCCCAGTCCAGAGGGTTCCCCAGTCCAGAGGATCCGCCAGTCCAGAGGGTCCCCCAGTCCAGAGGATCCCCCAGTCCAGAGGGTCTCCCAGTCCAGAGGGTCCCGCAGACCAGAGGGTCCCCCAGTCCAGAGGGTCCCCCAGTCCAGAGGATCCCCCAGTCCAGAGGGTCCCGCAGCCCAGAGGGTCCCCCAGTCCAGAGGGTCCCACAGCCAACTCACAGCAGCAGAAGGGCAAAGGGGCTGGGGCTGACCCAGCAAGGGCCACCGTCTCACCCTATTCACGTGACACTGGATGACAGTGACTCTTAAAATCCCACGTTGCCATAGTAGCAGGAAGTAAAATCTTTGAACCCCTATCTTTCTGCTTCCTCCCCTAGGCTAAATAATCCCAGGAGCACCTATCCAGTCTGAAGGTCTGTTGGCACCAAAGCCTTCCTAGTTACGCTGCCCAACTACCACATTGCCATCAGTCTTCCAAATTAAGCCCTTTAGGGCTTAGCTTTTTCAACTCATGTTAGAAGCTCCCCAGTCCTCCCCTCCAGGCGCCAAGTGTTTGAATCTGTCACGTTCAGTACCTGTACCTGAGAGTCTGCCTGACTCCTTCCAGCCACCGAGCGGTTTTGAGTCCTTCCAACATGCTTTCACATGAATTTCGACTGCACAGACCTAGGAACATTGGATAATGCACGTAGATACCTGCTTCACTCACAGATAACAACTTTCTCCTCTGCCCTCGTCTCCCACTCTCACTTCATATTTACTCTTCCCTGGAAAATTAGGATCAGTAGATCAGATGATCAGTAGGAGGCAGTCAGGCTCTTTCTCAAAACCTCAGGGACACTGTGACATGTTAATTGCCATTCCACATCCAAAGACTAAAAATTAATGGTTCACTTTTAAATAACAGTTTCTCAGTTTCTAAAATGCATTAGTCAATCATCAATCAATCAGTCTTCTTTCCAACAGGCACTGTATTCTGGGTCTATACATGCTCGGTAGTGATAAAGTAATGAAGCTATGTGAGTACTTCCCTTCACAGTGATCACTGTGAATTACACAATCATTTATTATAGGAATGCCACCATAATTCATCTTTTAGAATTGATTTTAGACCTAATTTATAACAACAAATCAATTTCGCCAATACATAAACGTAAATATAATTTCCTTTAATTATAAAGGAGAGCATAAAATATGAATAAATAGACATCTTAGTACCTCCTCCATTATTAAATTATCTTGGCATACATAGTGTCTACCATCAATGTATGCTGCTCATTAAAGGTGAAAATTAACAGAAGTACCCCTGTATCTTTGGAATTGCTTATAAAGTAGACAAACTTGTACAAAGACTGCCTAAGGAAAAAATAAAGACACGGATAATTTGAATCAGAATATAAAAACCACAAATGACAGATTGTTTAAACCATGAGAAAATATGAATGCAGATGCCAGTAAACTTTAAAATTTCAGTTAACAAGAACACTTTCTAGAAAACATCAATTTCCCTATTTATAAAAACAGGAAACCTAAATAAGGAAACAACTCTCATTAAAACAAAACAGTGATTTAACTCCTATTCCGTAAAAAAACTTACAGTTTTTTCCTCAGTTTAAACAAAGTATAATCTTTATATCTTAAAAATTGTTAAAGAATAAAAATGTTATCAGACTAAGTCTCTGTATTAAAACTAGGGAAAAGCAATTGAAGAACAATTTATAAGTAAGTCTCATTTAAGAGCTAAACAGTTAGTATCTATAACTCAAGAATGTAAGAAAGAATACACTGATTAAGTAGACTGTATTTCAGAAACATAAGAATAACTAAACATCAGAAAAATATATCAAAGTAATATTTCACATTAAAATTTTTAAGTGAGAGAAAAAGGCATATGATCATTTCAAAAGATAATAAATACACCTAGCTAACCAGGAAACAAAGGAAATTCCTTTAAAAGCTTTTCTATTTAATTTGGAAAAAGAGTATTATGTCTTCCATTCAACACTTTACAAGAGGTAGATAGCTACCAGATAGTTACTAATGTATTATAATGAGGAAAAGAAACAAATAATACTTAATGGAAAGGGAGAGATGACTTTTTTGATTATAATATTTTCATGTGAATAATCAAACTTTCTGTACTTAAAAATCAATCGATCAAATATGTATATATTTTTTACTCAAACATTGACAGTAGAATAATCAGATAAATATTAGAAATTATAAGAATGTACTGACAGATATTAATATATGAGAATTAGTGATATTTCCATATACTGTTAGAGAATGTAATTAGAAACTATATTGGAAAAAGCATCTTTTTAGTCATATGAATAACAAGCCTAGGGAAAAGTCTGACACAAATGGATGATGTCTTTATGGAAAATATTTTAAGCATATTGAAGACTATAAATAAGACCTGAAAAAGTCTACAGATTTTCCACACTCATAAACATGAAGACTAATATGGAAAATATGTTAATTTCACTAATGTAATATACTATTTTATATATATTCACACATATACATTCCAAGATGATCTTACGATCAAATGGAAAGTGGAGGATCAAACATAATTAAGACAATTTTGAAACAATAGCTTTCTCTTTCTACCTTGATGCTAAGACATTAAAATGCAGCTGTAATTTTTTTCAGTGTGGTATTTGCACAAGGATAAACAAATTATTAATGGAACAGAAAGGGAGTGTTTATGGTAACATGAAGCAATAGCGATGACACTGAGATTGGGCAAGCAATTGCTTTGGCATACTTAGTCAGGCAGTGAAAAATAAAATCAGATTCATACTGCACCGTAATGTAAAACCAATTCCATGTAGATTAAAGAAGCAAATGTGAGATGTGACATTACAAACATTTTAGAAAAAAATATGGAAGAGTATTTTTGTGATCCTGGATAGAAATGAATATCTTTAAAAGTACTCCAAAAGCAAAAATTATAAGTAAAATTCAGTATGTTTCATTTTCACAAATGAAAAGAAGAAGGGCTTTCTTTGGTAGAACATATTTGCCGCTTTTACAAAAAGCAACTATTAGTATCTAGACAATGGACAGGAGTGTCAATCTAAAATGACATATGACTTCATAACCAGTAGGTTGGCAAATATTGACAACAAGTGACACCAAGTGTATGGAGAAAAAAGAAATCGCAACCTGTTGGTGGAAGCGTAAGTTGACATAAAATCTTTGGAGAGGAATCCAGAGTTTTGTGTTAAAGTAAAAATGTTTATATCCTACCATTCCAGTAGTAATCTAACAATTCTATTTCCAGAGTTTTCCTTACAGGAACTCTAAATATGGTCAAGAGAATACATATTGTAACATTGTTTGTACTGGTGAAAATTGAGTGGCTTAATGTACATAGAAGTAGAAAAGTTTTCAAAACAAAGTTGGATCATAAAAATGACCACCAACTCCATGTTTACCTTGTCAGGAACAAACGCCAACAATTAGCAGCATTTCGAAAGTCCGAGGCAGGGTACAGAGCCTTTTACAAAGACCGATCATGTTATCAACCACCGGTGTGAAAGTATCCTTCAGTTTGGAACAAAAATACCAAATTATTTTTTCCACAGGACCTTAAGAGCTTTCTATTTTAATGTAAATGTCCATAGGATTGAAAGTATACAATATAACCGCCAGGTTGAGTTTTTTAGACCAAAAAAAAAAAAAAAAAAAAAAAAGAAACCTGAAGCTTTGACTACTGTTTGAATGTAGATATTTCACCGTTCATGTAATCCCAGGGTGTTGAGGAAGCATACATTTTAATGAGAAAACTTTATATTTTATATTTTATTAAACTGAAAGTAATTCTCAAACTGCAGGGAATAGCTCACTGAAATCTAATACAGACAATGTGATTTATAGTAACCTATTTTAAAGAATGGGAGAATCAAGGTAATTTGTTATATCAAATTTTAGCTCAAAAATTGTCAATTTGTCAGGAATTTCACCTCAAGTATCAATTCATTAGGGACACTTTTTAAACAATGATCATTAATAGCGTAAGGTACTTCTCGATAGCACTGTCCACACCGGCAGTTTGTTTATACAACTATGTAATTCACGTCTTTATCTCCCCAGCCTCTGTGTTCCATGTTGGTTTTGACAGTGTATTTGTTTCACCATTGAAGCTTCAATTATTGTCTCTCACAGAGCTTGCAATATGCAAGACATTGTATAAGCAATTTGCATCTATTATCTCATTTAAACATCACAATGATCCTGTCAGGTAAACACTATTATGTATCCCAGTTTATAGATGAGGAAATGGAGGCGAGATGTTAAATACTTTGTCCCAGGCCTTGCATTTACTAAATGGCAAAGTCAGCGTTTAAATTCAGACAATAGGAGTTGCCCTTAAAGAAGCAATTGCTGTAAAATTTTCTCTCTTATTAGGAAAAAGACTAACAGCACATAGAACGGGACAAAATCTGTGAAACAACAGTTTTTAGACTTTGGACAATGGGCAGCAGAAGGCTACTGTATAATTGAAGGAAAGCAAGCAAGGTGGTCTCAACCATCAAGCAAGCTTTTTTGCCTGGACGCTATTTCCAGATTGCAGCATAGGGAGGCTCATTTCAAGAATAGTCCAACAGATTTGCTAAATTACAGAGGCAGCGATTTGTGCTAAGGGGTCCAAAGTGGCTAAAATGTATGGGCCTAGTACCAGAAAACAAAAGGAAGAAAGCTGAATAGAGAAAGAGTCCTAGATCACTCTACGGGGGTCTCTCACGTCTTTGATTGGTTACCTGAATATCAATCTGTACAGGCTTTTGCGATAAAATCCAACGAAATTTGAAAAAAATAAAAAGCTTCTGCAAGAGAAAGTACAATTACGTAGAAGCTAAAGATGAACCACTGGGAAGACTCACATTCGGACGGGGAATCATTGCATTTCTCACCTGCTGGAAAGGTGCCGTGTTGAAAGTCTCCGGCTGACGTGGAGACCCTAGACACATCACATTTTAGCTGTGGAGCTGACTTAGTTCCAGAGACGATCCCAGACGTAGTCTTCAATTAAAAACAAAACATTACAAAACAAAATGATAAAACAGCCTAGGTAATCCACGCCTGGGTATAAAGATGCAAGTAACTTACATCTTGATAACTTTTCCAAAACTCTTTTTAAAAACGCAACAACCACGCAACAATGTAAATTCCATAATGTCTAGCATCCAGTCAATAATTATGAGTCATCCAGGTAAACAGGACAATATGGCTACCTTTTCAAAAATATTTAATAGAGACAAATCTTGAAATGACAAGATGAGGAATGAGTCAACAAGAATTTTTCTAAAACTCATTTTTAAAGACTTAAAGGAAAACACGAACACATGAAAAGATTAAAAGGAGATGTAAAAAGTATCATGAGATCTGCCGGGATGAAAAGTATCATAGCTGAAAGAAAACGTTTACATAAATTAATGCCACATAGACACTGCAGGAAGAAAGAAGGTCGTGACATGTTGATACATTAATAGAAACAGTGCAAAATAAGGCACAGAGAGACAAAAACGACTGAACAAAAATGTGCCAAACCTAAATGACCCGTAGTTTAACATTAGCAACTTATGATAACTGAAGTTCCAGAAGGAGATAAAAATACTTGAGAAATATCACAGAAGAATATACAAATTAGAAAAAATATTTAAGATATATAGAAATATTTACACATTTGATAATGGTATAAAGCCACAGGTCCAAGAAGTCCATGGAATGTCGTTGAGTATAAACACAAGTAAAACCACACCAAAGATTATGTGAAAAATTGCTGGGAATACAGATATAAAGACAAAATCTTGAAATTACAGATAAGAAGGAAGAAAGATTTTAAAATAGTAGTAGTTGCTTCATCAGAAACCATTTAAGCCAGAAAAAGACAGAGCAACATGTTCCCAGTGCTGGGGGGATGAAAAAAGGTCAATCTAGGATTTTTTCAGCATGACAGAAAAAAAATCCTTCAACATTTGGAAATTAAACACATTAATCTTCATTAACTATTCAGCATATGGAAATGTGTCGAGGCCAGCAAATCCAAGCAGGACAGCTCCAGAGCACCTTCTCTGATCTCAGTGGATCTATCAGTATGGTGAGACCAGCAGGTAAGAGGCTAGTACCCTCATTTGCATGGAAGGAATCTGAAAGCTGAAGGAATCTGCAATTCTGGTGACTATCCTAAGGGAAGAACTAAAACAACTCCGTTTTCTCAGTCCACGTCTATCCCTCTTGGCACTTCACTGAGTCCTCTTACAAGAAATCTGCAGGCTCAAATATCTAACCAATATGTACATATTATTAGCATATATTAGGGATAGATGCTTAAATATGCAAAGATTATCTCTGAAAGGTTACACAAGTAACTGATGAAGCAGGGGAGTGCATTTTTCTCCAAAGCAAAAAGAAATGAAGTGGCTGGATGCTGGAGGGGAGGGAGGATTATTTATACTGGCTTGTATTTTTAAAATTATGCATCGTCTCAAATGTATCTATTTTTTAAAAACAGGAAAATTTAACTGAATCATAAAGATAAAAAGTAGTTGCCTATAATTTTATGTATGTTTTAAATTTTATTTGGATTTTGTTGTAAAAAAAGAATCTTACACATGCAAACATATAAAAAGATTATTTTACCATTCTTTATATTAGTTTGGTTATTTTGTTCAGTTTACGTACATTTTAAGTGATTAGCTAACCTTATGCTTGAAACTTTGTTGTTATTATTTACCTTCTAACATGTGGATGACTCCATTTTACTGCTTTTTCATATATGTTGTTTCTAATGGTTATAACTTACCGTTCTGTAGAGCTGCACTGCAGCTTAGTTGGCAGTTATTCCAAATGTTGAATGTTTCATCTGTTCATAATTTTTCACTGTATGAATAATTAACATATTTGTGCGATAAAAGCCCTTAATGCATAAAACTTTGTTTGCAGGTTTTCCATGTAATAAATCCCTATAAGTATAATTGCTATGTGAAAGTATCTGAACACTTTTAAAGGCTAGATTACATCTCTCTCACCTGCAGTAAATGTCCCCCATTTTAACAATCGCCTCGTTTTCTGTCTTCCCAGCAGTCTCCTGGGAAGTGTGTGTCTTCTTTTCTGACCTTCCTTGGTGCCCAGCAGGTGGTAGTGGCAGATTTTACCAAATAGATTTCTCCAAAACAGAAAATTTCCCCACTCTGCCTTGCAGTGGCTGGGAATATCAATTTCAGTTTAAATTTCTTAGGTTGAAAATTGTATTATTTAGATTTTTTCATTTTGATTTTTATGTTTTTATGATTGTATTATTTTGCTAGTTGACTAGATGAATATCATACCTTTTTTGGGTGTTTAGTGAGTTTGAACCTACCCAGTACCACTCTACTCACAGGCTTTCACTTTTCCCTCATTCCCAAATTGTCTGTCCATTGCCTTGGATGTTATTTCATTCACTGGAGTGTACTCATCATATATTAAAGATTCTAATCCTTTGATTTTCATATTTTTTGGAGATATGTCCTCAATTGCTAAAGGCTTTTAAGGTTCTATTTAATTTAAAAGACATTTAATGTTCATTCTTATGCCAGTGTTCAAACAATACTACTTCAAAGACATATATGTCATGGTCTGAAGAACCATCAGTAGAGAGCAGATAAATTTAAACATAATATGGTGGGCTGGGCACAGTGCCTCACACTTGTAATCACAGCAATTTTGGAGGCTGAAGCAAGATAATTGCTTGAGCACAGGAGTTTGAGACCAGCCTGGGTAACATAGTAAGATTACGTCTCTAAAAAAAAAAAAAAATTAGCTGGGCATGGTGCACACCTGTAATCACAGCTACCCATAGGCTGAGGTAGGAAGATTACCTGAGCCCAGGAGGTTGAGGCTGCAGTAAGCAAAGATAGTGCCATTGTACTCCAGCCTGAGTGACAGAGCCAATAACTTGTTTTAAAAAATAAAAAATAATATGATGGCTATCTTTTCTACCTCATTGCACAGCACAATATTCCTTTCTCACCAGACCAATTAATTGTTCTTGCTAAATTATTTTTACACATGTTTAATCGCTTTTCAACAGAAATAACAGAGACTTACTGGTTAAGACAGTGAAGTTAAGTCAAATAAAAATCCCTCCTTCCCTAAAATATAATAAATTTGGGGGAAATTAATTTTTTATAAGTAAGAAAAATGCCAATAATAACTAAAATAAATAGTTCAATCTCATAAAATGTGTTTAAAAGTGCGGCCAAAGAAGTAAAAGACAAAAAGACCAAGAATCTAAGTCACCCAGTATAGACCATGTGTCTCCTAACTCTGGTGGACTGCCTGCAATGCTCCTAGCCCATGACAATGACAAGAACCAGAAGCAGTCAAATCAGACCCGGGAATCCCTGGTGTGCTCTTCACCTTGGACACTGGGACCCTCTAGATACATATTCTTAAGTGAAAAGAACACACTATGTATATCAAAATAGGAAAAAGAAATATAATTCTCAGATCAGATAGAAAAAATAGAAGTAAAATACATGAAATAAAGGAAGCTTTATTCACACGATGTTCATACAAAATGCAAGAGCTCTCCACATTAAACACTTAAGAAATGAAATGAAGTGAGAAGCAGACAAAAATTCCATGAGGAATGAATTGAAGAAAGGAAAAAGTATGGTCAAATAAAGGTGAAAAGTCCATTCTGGAAAAGAGCAAAATCAAGAAGGGAAAATAATCTTCCCTTGAGGGTTTTTTTTTTTTTTTTTAATGGATGGAATATAAAGGTAATAAATTTGGCAGAAAAAATATGGAGCTTGTGATGACATAAAAACATGGGGGAAAAGGAAAATTATGGTGCTAGGAACTGAGGCAGGAAAATATCATTACAGAAATATCTAAAAACCATGTTTACAAAGGAAAAAATAGGAGTAGTTTGATAATGAGTTATTCATGTTTTTGTTCTAAAAGCAGTATTTTATAACTACAAGTTATTTTGTTATATAAAAGCTTTCCAACAACAAAATGACATATGTTAGCATTTTACTAGTTTAGCTTCATGTCTGATGGTGCCAAGAAGAACTCCCTCCTATACTTTTTTTGTTTTGAGATGGAATCTTCCTCTGTCGACGAGGTTGGAGTACAGTGGCACGATCTCAGTTCACTGAAAGCTCCACCTCCCGGGTTCAAGCAGTTCTCCTGCCTCAGCCTCCCAAGTAGCTGGGATTACAGGTGCATGCCACCACGCCCGGCTATTTTGCATTTTTAGTAGAGACAGTGTTTCACCATGTGGGCCAGGCTGATTTCGAACTCCCGACCTCAAGTGATCCACCTGCCTCAGCCTCCTAAAGTGCTGGGATTACAGGCGTGAACCACGGTGTCCAGTCTCCCTTCTATAATTCTACAGAAAAAGTGACTTAAACTGGTTGGGTCTCATAACTTTTCAATTGACTTAGTCCTAAAGACAGATAAACTAAAAATAGTTTTAACACCTAGACAATGCATATTCCAGCTTCTATTTGCCACAATAGTAAGGAATCAATACTTCATCATAACTGGATGAGCTAGCTTCAATGGTCCATAAGTAGTGTAATCTGTAACCACTGTCTTTATTTACTGAGTTACAGCTGTTTTTACTGAGTTGTGTTACAGAGGCACTTAGGTCAAAAATCGTATTTTAAAAATGGTTGAAAATGTTTTGTTAGATCTACTATTTAACTTCTGTATTATAAACTGAACGGGGTCAAAATGTTGATGTTGAACATTCTGGATAAGGTTTCTATTAATTAAAAAATTATAAACAGAGCTTTAAACATACATCAGAAAATACTGAGACATTAACATTATTTGAAGAAAAAAAATGACAAGATTAAATATAAGATAAACTTGGGGTAAAACGCAAAGGCAGTCTGGCCAGGAAATATTTAGAACCTCATTCTAAGAGACCCTGAGGGACTACCATAAAGCATTTATGTAATTTATAGCCATTTGCTCCGACGTGTGTAAAATACATTACATAGAATATAGCAGTATTTTAAAAATGTTTCAAAATTAAAAATCTTGAAGAAAATCCAAAAGTATATTTACTCACCATGAAATTACAACAAATCCCAACTCATGATAGCCATCATGCTGTGTTAGTAATAGTAAATTTGTTATAGACATGCCTATATTATTTTAATGTATTATTTTGGTAATCCAAGTCAGTAGGGCAAATCATTGCTTTTTGAACAAATGCTGTGTAGTATTCAGGGTTTTTCTACATGTGAGTAATTAGGTTAAGTACTAGGATCATGAAATTGAGTAAAATACAACTCTTGTCCAAAATATTTTCTTTTTACTTATTAAAGAGTTAAAGCAAATAAACTGTGGTTTGTAATTTATATTCTTAAAGTTCAAATTCAGTTCATTACTGGGAATCTAATATATATTCTAGTAAATACTCACTAGATAAAAGAATAAATGCTTTCATTTTAAGCTGGCATCCGATTTTTTTTTCCTAACTCATTCTTTCTATAAGGCCAGCATTACCCAATACCAAACCCAGACAAGGAAATAACAAAAAAAAGAAAACTACAGGACTATATCTCTGAGGAACATAGATGCAAAAATCCTCAACAAAATACCAGCAAACCAAATTCAACAACACATTAAAAAGATCATCCGCCATGACCAAGTGAGTTTCATCCCAGGGATGCAAGTGTGTCTCAACATATGCAATCAATAAACATGATAGATCACATTAACAGAGCCAAGAAAAAACACTATGATCATTTCAGTATATGTTGAAAAAACATTTAATAATATTTAACTTCCCTTTATGATACAAACCTTCAAAAAACTGCCTATAGAAGAATCATACCTCAGAATAATAAAGGCCTTGTATGACAAAGCCACAGTGAACATTGCACTGAATAATGAAAAACTGAAAGCCTTTCCTTTAATATTTGGAACTAAACAAGGATGCCCATTTTCACCACTTTTATTCAGCATACTACTGGAAGTCTTGGACACAGCAATTAGGAAAGAGAAAGAAATAAATGCATTCAGATTGGAAAGGAAGAAGTCAAATTAGCCTTGTTCACAATTGACATGGCTTTACATTTGGAAAAACGTAAAGACTTCACCAAAAAAAAAAAAAAAAAAAAAAAAAAAAAAAAAAAAAAAAAAAAAAACACTGATTATGACGAATGCAAAAATTCAAAGTTGCAGGATACAAATTCAACATAACAATAATGAATAGCATTTATGTATGCCAACAGGGAACAATCTAAAAGAAATCAAGAAAGTAATCCCATTTCTAATCACTGCAAATCACCAGGAGTCAATTTCACTAAAGCAACAGATCTACACAAGGAAAGCTGTAAATCACTAATGAAAGAAATTGGAAAAACAAAAAAGAATTGAAAATATTTTATGCTCATGGATTTGAAGAATTAGTATCGTTAAAATAATACTACCCAAAGCAGCTTATAGAGTCAGTACAATCCCTATCACATTACCAATGACATTCTTCTCAGAAAGAGATTTTTAAAATCCTAAAATTTATATGGAACCTCAAAAGACCCTGAAGAGCCAAAGCAATCCTGAGCAAAAAGAACAAAGCTGAAGGCACTACATTGCCTGATTTCAAAATATACTACAAAGCTATAGTAACTAAATCAGCATGGTACAGACATAAAAACAGATGCATAGACCAGTGGAATAGAATAGAGGACCCAGATATAAATCCACACATTTACAGCAAACTTATTTTTGACAAAGTCACCAAACACATAGAATAGAGGAAAGGACAGCCTCTTCAATAGATGGTGTTGGGAAAACTGGACAACCATATTCAGAACATGAAACTAGATCCTCTCTCACCATACACAAAAATCAAATGAAAATGGATTAAAGACTTAAATCTGAAACATGACACTACCAGCAGAAAGGATGGGGAAATGTTCCAGGACATTGGTCTGGGAAAATATTTTTCGTGTAAGTCCTCAAAAACATAGGCAACCAAAGCAAAAATAGACAAATGGCATCTCA
Source organism: Theropithecus gelada (assembly GCF_003255815.1). Classification (NCBI taxonomy): domain Eukaryota; kingdom Metazoa; phylum Chordata; class Mammalia; order Primates; family Cercopithecidae; genus Theropithecus; species Theropithecus gelada. The sequence continues at coordinate 185,717,462 of NC_037672.1, read as the reverse complement.
TCAATTTAAAAATCTTCAGCACAGTAAAGTAAACAATCAACAAAGTGAAGTTACAACTCGCAGAAGGAAAGAAAATATTTGGAAACTATACATCTTACGAGGAATTAATAAACAGAATATATAAGGAGCTCAAACAACTCAGTAGCAAAAAATTAAATAATCTGATTTTTTAAAAATGGACAAAAGACCTGAATAGATCTTCCTTTAAAAAAGACATACAAATGGCCAAGTAAATAAAAAAAAAAAGTTCACCATCACTAATTATCAGAGAAATGCAAATCAAAACCATAGATATGTCATCTCACCCCAGTTAAAATGACTTAATCAAAAAGACAGGCAATAACATGTTGGTGAAGATGTGGAGAAAGGGGAACCCTCATACAGTGTTGCTGGGGCTGTAATGTAGCCACTATGGAAAATTGTACATAGATTTTTTTTCCAACAAACTAAAAATAGACCTAACATATAATTCAACAATCCCACTACTAAGTATATATACCCAAAAGAAAGCAAACCAATATATCAAAGCCATATATGTATCTGCACTCCCCTGTTTATTCCAGCACTTTTCACAATAGCCAAGATGTGGAATCCACCTGTGTTTTTTGGTGGATGAATGGATAAAGAAAATGTGGTGTGTATATAAATACTGGAATACTATCCAGCCATTAAAAAATAAAATCCTGCTATTTGCAACGACATGGATGAAACTGGTGGTCACTATTTTAAGTGAAATAAGCCAACAACATGAAGACAAATATTACATGTTCTCACCTGCATATGGAAGCTAAATAAATGGATCTCATAAATACAGAGTGTAGACTGTAGATTGGCTGTTATGAGAGGCCAAGAATAGAAGTATGGAGGGAGGGTCAAAAGAGGATGATTAACAGGTAAAAATATACAGGTCAGTAGACAAGATAAGACCTGGAGTTTGGTAGATCAGTAGGCGATAGTTTACAATAATCTACTGAGAATTTCAAAATAGCTAGAAGAGAATAATTTCAATGTTTCTAGCCTAAAGGAAAGACAAATATTTAAGATGATAGATATCCTGATTACACTGATTTGAGTTTTACAAATTATATGACTGCATTAAATTACTAAATGTATCCTGAGACTATGAGCATCTATTATGTAGCAATAAACAAAAAACACCAGATGCTTGCAAGGATGCAGACAAAACCCTTATACGCTGTTGGTGGGAATGTAAACTAGTATAGCCACTATGGAAAACAGGATAGCGATTTCTCAAAAATCTAAATATAGAACTGCTATATGATACAGCAATTCTAGTACTGGGTATTTATCCACAGAAAAGGAAATTATGTCAAAGGAACACCTGCACCCTCATGTTTATTGAAGCATTATTCACAATAGCAAAGATATGGAATCAACTAAAGTGTCCATCAACAGATGAATGGATCAGGAAATATGCTATATACATACACAATGGACTACTACCTGGCCATACAAAAAATGAAATTCTGTCATTTGCAACAACATGGATGGAACTAGAGGACGTTATGTGAAGTGAAATAAGCCGGGCACAGAAAGACAAATATCACATGTTTTCACTCATATGGGAGCTTAAAAAGTTGATCTCATGGAAGTAGAGAATGCAACTATAGTTACCAGAGGCTTGGAAGGGTTGTGTTGGGGGAAGGGAGATGAAGAGGGTTTGGCTAATGGGTATAAAGCTACAGTTGAATAGAAGAAATAAGTTCCAATGTTTGATAGCATAGTAGAATGATTATCAATAACACCAATGTACTGTGTATTTCAAAATAGCCAGAAAAGAGGATTTGAAATGTTCCCAGCACATAGAAATGATAAATATTCAAGGTGATATATATCCTAAATACGCTGGCATGATCATTACACATTCTATGCATATAGCAAAATACCACATGCATGCCACACAAATGGACAAATATCATAGAGATTTTAAAAAATAAAACTTAAATAAAAAAAAGAGTTAAAGGGAATATACTCTTTATTTATATTTTTGAGTTCAGATTTCAGGGAAGTGTGCTAGATATATAGTGTATATTCAGTAAATATCCACTGAGTAAATGAATAAATGCCTTTCTCTTAAACTGGTAGCCAATCTTTTACAGTTTTATTTTTTTATTCGATGTTGGATGTTTGTGCTTTTCTTTCTCTCCCAGATTAAATATTTCCATGTTTTACTGATTTTATTATCAACCATGATCAATTTCTTTATTTTTTTCTCTTTTCTAATTTATGTCTGTGATGGTTAACACTGAGTGTCAACTTGATTGGATTGAAGGATGCAAAGTATTGATCCTGGGTGTGCCTGTGAGGGTGTTGACAAAGGAGATTACCATCTGAGTCAATGATCTGGGGAAGACAGACCCACCTTTAATCGGGTGGGCACCATCTAATCAGGGGCTTGCAAATATAAAGCAGGCAGAAAAATGTGAAAAGTGAGACTGGCCTAGCCTCCCAGCCTCCCACATCTTTCTCCCTTTCTCCCGTGGTGGATGCTTCCTGCCCTAGAACATCAGACTCCAAGTTCTTCGGTTTTGGGACTTGGACTGGCTCTCCTTGCTCCTGAGCTTGTAGAGACGGCGTATTGTGTATTGTGGGACTTTGTGATCGTGTAAGTTAATACTTACCTCATATATATATGTTTACTTAGAACCAATAGGATATGTATATTCTATTAGTTCTGTCCCTCTAGAGAACCCTAACTAACATGATGTCTTTTATTTATTCATTGGTACATACATATATGTATAAAAATAACTCATTTATTGAAAAAGGAATACAGTCATGCACAAACGTATGTGATACAAATAGAAATAGAATCTAATAGGGATGCAAGAAAATGAGGGCTGACTCTTCTTGAGTAAGGGGCTGGGGATCAGAGATGACAGCCTTAAAGAAGAAGTGGCAACAGAGTGAAATATTAAAAATTTAAAAAGAATAGCCATTAACATTTTAAATTGACGTAAGAGTTTAAATTTAAAAGTCAGGAAAACAATTGTTTAGAAAAAACGGGAAGATAAATAGGATTCCTAAGTTTTTGACCATTTTTATATACATATATATAGAGTAACAACTGGATTTGAAGCACCATTATAAGAGCTGTAGCAACAAATGTGAAGGGCAAAAGTTCCTACCCTTAAGTAGTATGTATTCAAGGATGTGTATAGAGGAGACAGTTAATACATGGATAAATTATATGTGTTGGGTAATCAAATTACTGTGAAGAAAATCAAGGCCAAATAACTGAGTAAAGGTCAATAGCAATGGGTTGGGTGGAGTGGAAGGAGTATTCTAGGTTGGCCAAGGAGGACATCCTAAAGAAATGACATTATTTGTGCAGAAAAGAGAATCGGGTTTTTGTCTTGTTTTAAATTTAGATGAACATTTGATGTCCAAGTAATAACGTTAGGTAAACCAAAGAATATGAATCAGCAATTCAGTAGAAATGTTGAGTCCTAAGATATAAATTCAAACATTTTCAAACTGTAACTAGTATCTAAAACTACAGACTGGATGAACTTAAGGTGCACTTAAGTACAATCATAAGCAACAGGAAAAGGTTACAAAATAAATTTTTAAAATTTTACTTTACTATGGGATTAATAATAAAAATATTAGAGTAATTGTGGAATTAATTTATCTTCCTAAAATTTTTAGAGTAATTGTAGAATTAATTTGTCTTCCTAAGTTTACAAGTACAAAATATATAGCTGTTAATTCCCTCAAAATTGTAAACATGGCTTAAAAGTTCCAAGGACCATTCTTTAATATTATAAAATGATTATAAAATGATTCTTCAATATTATAAAATGATTTCAAATTCATATTAAACAAGTGGAGTAGAAGAATAGAGCAAATGTTGAGTAAATAGAATGAAGACAAATATTCTATATTATATTTTTAAATGATGATAGTTATAAATAAATGTTTATGATGTAAGAATTAACAGAAAATGTGTGAAACAGCAGAAAGTTTAGAAACACACCCAAACATATATAGGCCATTTAGTAAAATCATTCTCACAGATCATCAAAAATGTACAAATTTAAACAATTTGCTGTCATTTTTATATCCCAAATTGGTAAAGATTCAAAACAACGAAGTCATTCAGGGCTGGCAACATGGGAGGTGACAGGCATTTTCATATGGTTGGAGTGGGAGTGTAATTTTTCCAGTCACTACAAGGGCAATATGGCATTTAACATCAAGACTCTTAAACATGCACAAGCTTTTAACCCATCATCTCTACTTCCTGAAACGTGTTATGAAGAAATAGTCATAGTTAAGAAAAGAGCCCTTTACAAAATGTGGCTGCAGCCAGTCGGTTAAAAGTGGATTGCTTGAATTAGGCAGCAGTGTGTTACATCATTAACTATTTCATCAGGTTCTCAAAACTGGGTTTGAATTTCAGAAATTCCAGAAATTGCTCAAGGCACATTAAGTGAATAAAATATGTAACCACAAGTTCATAAGAAAAAATGTATAAATCTATTCAAGTATGAAAGCGTTAACTCCTTATCTTTTGTTAGGTTAAGGAGAATTTTGTTTTATTCTAATCTTTACTCTTTTTTGTACCCTTTTACAACGACTGCACAATAATTTTATAATCATAAAAATGTTCTAAAAAATAAACCAAAGGCACACTGTCTGTGAGGCTACAAATGGGGAAAAGGCCTCCGTGTCCTCATTTCTGAAATAATAATCTATCTCTCGAGTCTTGTGAGATTGTTGTGAGAAGCAAGAGAGGTACGAAATGTTCCAGAGTGCATTAAGAGATATAAAGAGACTGGGCTTATTCGTGCTTTTAAGACACTAAGGTGCCACTGAAGCATTTTGTCAATTGCCTTAAATCTTTCACTCGGACTCGGGCACCGTGAGTGCACTCATGACACAGGGTGGCCTAAATCAGTTGTAACCTTTTCTCACACAAGGTGTTTACTCCCACAGAAAGCTGGCTCCACGGAGGACGCTGACACTGCTTTAGGCAAGACCACCAGTTTGCTTAAGGATTCAACGAGCAGACCTTGGCAAGGCAAATTTATAAGTACTAGTTAAAGGTTAAGAAAAGTTCTGGTCTCCTTATTGAACCCAGGAGATACAGAAACGCAAGTGTGTATCATTATGGACCACTAAGCAAGGAAGTGCTTTACAGGCCTCAGAGGTCACGGGAGTCCCAGAGCAGGCTCTTTGCAGGGAAGGAAGCAAAAGAGGGCAAGTAACTGGAGTAGTTTAACAATAAGACTGGTTTACTGAGGTTAGGGTCAATAAAACTGTTTGGGCCTGCTATTGGTGGGCAGACTAATTGTACAACAGAGATTCAGGCCAGGTTTGGCCACAGTTGCGATGTGCTGGTTATTTTCCGGCAGGGACACATGATATTTCTCCTGACTCTAGTGTCAGCTGTTTAGCACTGTAGACCCTGTCCTGGGCCATGCTGTAATGTTCACATGAAATGTACAAGAGTTGATATGTTTGTTTCACAAGCAAAATAATTTTAGAACCATCATGAATTATGTGCTTTATTATGCTCGGTTCACAAATTAACGGGAGGAATTTTACTCTGCCCTGAAGGTTCTAGCAGAAAACAGAACTAGGAATTATTTCTCCCCCTTCTATTGTAGTAAAGAACATAATTGTTCTTCTAACCCCCTGCTTGGGCCTAGTTTTCAAGTAGAATGTGTATAACAAAATGCTATTGCATGAGAAAGGTGAAGGAAATATAAGTGCCCACTGTAAGAAAACCAACATGAAAACATTTAACTATGAAATAAAATGTGTTTGCAACAGATGTTTTATTTACAAAATGTTTAAGGATAGCTTTTTAAGTAACAAATGAGCTATGTAATTAAGCTCTCAGTTTTTCAGGACTCTCATTCATTCATTCATCCATGTATTCAACAAATATGTGTAAGTCTATACAGTCCTTGTAGTCCAGACGTCATTCAGTGAAAGACACAAAAGTGAATGACTCTTACTGTCTATCCACAAAGAGAACTTCAGGAAACAAACATACAAACACATGCTCTCACCATGAAATAAGTAGTAACAAAAATGTTGAAAACAGTTCATTTATTTTAAGATAGAATGAAAGGTACAAAGGTGATAGTGTTATTTTATAAAAACTACTATAGTCATTTCAGTAAATTACTGCTTCGAAGTTGTATTGAAAGGACAGTCTGTCTTGGAATAGTGAGCATGAGCTTTAAAATATGGAGCATTTAATTTACATAGTAGCTAAGCGAACTTTAATTCTTCTTTTGAGTTTCCATAATTTCACTCTCTCATCAATTTTTTCTCTAAAAATCTTATTTTTTAAAGACAGAGTCTCGCTCTGTCAGCCAGATTGAAGTGCAGTGGCACAATCATAGCTCACTGCAGCCTCAGACTCCTGGGCTCAAGTGATCCTCCTGCCTCAGCCTCCTGAGTAGCTGGGACTACAGGGATGTGACACCATGCATGGCTAATTTTTTAACTTTTTGTAGACATGAGGTCTTACTATGTTGCTCAGGCTGGTCTTGAACTCTTGGACTCGTGCAGTCCTTCTGCCTCAGTCTTTCAAAGTACTGAGATTACAGGTGTAAGCTGCAGTACCCAACCCTAAAACTCCTAGAAAGTAGAAGAATAAAGTAAACATTATTCTTACATTATTATTATTATATGTTATTTTGAAAGAATAACATAAGCTCTCTGTATATTTTAAGAATCCACATGCATGTTTAGTTTTTTCATAGTAACAGTTTCTTGTGAGTCCAGAAGAAAATTCTTTTGATGTATTATATTTTGAGAATCTGAACACATATATGAGTCAATAATTTTTTTAATTGCATGAATCATGTGAGTCCCATACTCCTCATTTAACAGGAAAGCATGTGAAGTACTTGTTGTTGTCAAAGTGGCTTCTAACTCCACGTCAGCTGCAACCACAGCTACTATTGCTACCACCGCCATTATTACAAATATAAGTAGACATATGTCCAGACGCTGCATGCTCAACTGCTGACCACCGACTCTTGCAAATACAACCAGAAAAATTTATTACAAGAAAAGCTACGTTCCTTACGCTGACTGACGTAAAAGAGAACACAACTTTGACATAATATTAGTACTGTTTAGCTGAAGAGTGATGTCAGGAAAATATATTTATTAATATATTGTCCCAGGGTCTGGGATGTGTGATTCTTAAGGTGGTTCTTAACAGGCTCAAAATATTTCTGAGATGGACAGAGATAGTGAAACAATAGCTTTAGACTGTGGGCATGGCCAAGAAAGGACGTTGACACGAGCTGCGAAGAGCAAGCCACTAGTCTTGATGAGTAAAAGCTATTTTGATTGGTTCCAGCCACTAGTCTTGACGAGTAAAAGCTATTTTGATTCGTTCAAGCCACTAGTCTTGATGAGTAAAAGCTATTTTGATTCGTTCAAGCCACTAGTCTTGATGAGTAAAAGCTATTTTGATTGGTTCCATCTTATTTCTGAAGAGGAACTATTTCTTGGAGCAACTGGTTAAGTTTTCTTGTTTCCAGTAGTTTTTAGTTTTATTTATTTTTTACTTTTTGGAGACAGGTCTCACTCTGTCGCCCAGGCTGGAACGCAGTGGTGCAATCTCGGCTCACTGCAACCTCTGCCTCCCAGGTTCAAGAGATTCTCCCCCTCCAACCTCCTGAATAGCTGAGTCTACAGGTGCCCCCCGCCATGCCTGGCTAATTTTTGTATTTTTAGTAGAGAGAGGGTTTCTCCATGTTGGCCAGGCTGGTCTCAAACTGGCCTCAAGTGATCCACCCGCCTCGGCCTCCCACAGTGCTGGGATTATAGGCGTGAGTCACCACATCCAGCCTGTTTTCAGTAGCTTTTAACATAGGCTGTTTTCTTCTAAGCCACGATGTTGAGAAAGTTCTCAAGTTAGGTTACCAATTTGGATTCTTAAAAACTAAAAGATGAGTAAAACGTATTGGACCGGTAAATGTAATAGCTATCAAGATATTGCTAGCAAACTTCTGACCCACCAAAATCAAATCTATGTATGCATACATATATAATATGATCATATCAAAGTTATACATGTTTGCAAGATTTGAAGATTACATCGTTGTAATAGATGTTAAAGCGTTGAAAGGCCGTTTTAATGAGATGTAATGTTATATATATTCCCATATCTGAAATGTGATTCTAGAGGAATAAATTATCTAGTCCAAATTTGAAAGATGACATGACAGAAGAGCCACCAGGACCAGGATTGGCGGTGAGGAGTTATTTGGCCTGATCATTTGTAAGCCTGTGTCTTTGTTTGGTGGGCTTCTTTTGAGTTATGACTTAGGAAAACCAAATGTGGATATTACTTTCCATTTACTACTTATCCCTGTGCAGCAGAGAAACCATCAGAAAACACCATGAGGAATACATAGAAATTGTTTTTAAATATGTACATGCCATCTCTCCAGCTCGGGCTTAGTCTGTCCTCCTCTTTTATCCCATTTTGGTTTATGTTTCCCTATTGTACTACAGTTTAAATAATAACTTTTTGAGCATAAATGTTGCTACTTTCAGACCTGTCATGATGAAACTTGCGTCAAAGTAATATTTTGTTTAGAAGTTTCAAAATGTCATTCTAAGAGCATGGGCGTGAAGTCAGTGACATCTGGTTTGACTCTTGGATCTGGCATTGGGCACTTGCGTAGCTCTGGGTAATTTACTTAAAGTATGGAAGTCTCTATTTTCTCCATTCTAAAGTGGGAATAATGACACCTGTCATGGGGCTGCTACAGGCATTAAACGAGTTCTCCCAAGTCCCTTTAGCAAATGCCAAACATGTAGCAAATGCCATGGGTTAAGTTGTGTTCCTGAAAACATTTCTATGTTAAAGCCCTAACCCCAGAAGAATGTGATCTTATTTAAAAACAGGGTCTTTGCAGAAGATATAGTTAAGATGTGGTCATTACGATGGACCCTAGTTCAATATAATTTGTATCTTTCTGAAAAAAGGGAAACTTGGACACAGGGCAAGGCACACAGGAGAGGACCACGTGAGCATGACAGAGGTGAGGGTGACGCCTCTGCGAGCCAAGAAGTGCAAAGGATTGCTGGCAAACCTCCGAAAGCAGGGAGAGGGGCCTGGAAGAGTCTCCTGCACAGCCCTCAGAAGGGACCAACCCTGCTGACACCTTGGTGTTGGACTTCCAGAATCCAGACCTGTGAGATAATATGTTTCTATCATTTAAGCCACTCATTTTGTTTCACCGTGTCAGGGCAGCCTTAGTAAAGTAGATGAGAAGGTGTCAGCAAATCTTCACCTGTTGGAGTAGTTTTACTGCTGGTCACTGGATGATTCAAATTTGAATTTCATAAAATACTATAGACAGTCATTTAATATTGCAAAATCATCAAGGTTAGCCATTTAGTGCTAATAGACAATTTCAAGATGTTCCATGTTTCAACATTCTTACATTATTGTGTTTTATCCCTATGTAGAAAGAAATATCTCTAGCATCAAATTTATCTAAAACATCAATGCTCTGTTATGATTTTCTAATGGATATAGAAACGATATTCTGTATTTTTAATAACAACTCATTAATTCAAATGCATATTTATAACCAAGGTTAACTGAATGTTTTTTATATCTGCCTTCCAAAATATGGATTTAAATATAAGCATTTAAAAAACGATTACTGAGTAATCCCAAGATATATTCTTTTTTTTTCTGCACACTCCTTTGGGAAAAGTATGCTTCTTAAAAATGTGCCTTCTATTTATTTTGCTAACCTCAAGGCTATGAAACAAAACTCACATTTAAACTGCAACATTGAGAAACCTAGAGGCCGTTGGCTAGAGAAATTTTTTTTTTGAGAAATTTTTTTTTAAGTTTAGAAAACATTCAAGCACTTATTGGCTATGTCAGCTGGGACAGTTTCTCCACAGAGCGGTGCTAAGCTATTAGGAAAACTGTAGGAACATACTGTCATTGCACAAAAGTCAACATTTCTCCAAGGCAGAAAAGAGAAAAGCCCTGTTTTTTTATTATAAGTTTTCCTGTAAGACATTTTAAAGTAGCTGAAACAGCATTTTTATGACCTGAAAGGAGGACAGATGGATAATTCTCTAGACCTTTAGAAGTGACTTTGAAGAGTGAAATCCAGACAGCACCAGAGCACTTGCTGCCTTCCTTAGGGCCAAATAACATGGCATGGAATCCACATCCCATCTCCCTCAGCAGGGTGACATCTAGCTAGAAATCCTCTTTGCCTTCATTTGAAATCATCAGAACAGGCATTTCTCAGGATCTCCCATTGTTTTTCAGGATACTGTAAGCATAAGAGATAACCTCTCTCTTATCTCTTATAAGAGATAACGTCTCTCCTTTGAAAAACAAAGAAGAGGACAGCAGGGACCCAACTATCATTCCTTCATTTATTTAGCAAATATGTACTAACACCTGGAAGATGGGGGACAAGGAGCTATCAGGTGCTGGATACAATGATGTGAGTAAAGCAGATACAGTGTCTGCTGTGCGAAACAATTCATGAACAAGTAAGCAAAGCATTTACTGAAGGGACGAATCTGAAACTCTATGAAGGAAACAAACTAGGTGCTTTGAGAGAGAATATGGGAGCCTGCAGGGCTGGAAACACTTGTTTTGACTCATGGTCAAGACTCTCAAAAGAAAAGTAACTAAGGATAAGACCCGAGTCCTGCAAAGTGGCAAGATCTGCAAACAGGTGAAAAGCATTCTAAATGTATAATGAGCATGTGGAAAACCCTGAGGTGGGAATAAGCTTGTGGATTCTGGGAAGAGGACAGTAGGTGAAGGCTAGAGAGTTACAGCAAGGAACAGAAGGCATTGCAGGTCATGGGAAGAAGTCGAGATTCTATTTTTTTTTTTTTTTCAGACGGAGTCTCACTCTGTCGCCCAGGCTGGAGTGCAGTGGCATGATCTCAGCTCAGTGCAAGCTCCACCTCCCGGGTCAAGAGATTCTCCTGCCTCAGCCTCCCAAGTAGCTGGGACTACAGGTGCCTGCCACCACGCCTGGCTAATTTTTTTTCCATTTTTTTCAGTAGAGACGGAGTTTCACCATGTTGGCCAGGATGGTCTCGATCTCCTGACCTCTAGTGATCTGCCTGCCTCGCCCTCCCAAAGTGCTGGTATTACAGGCATGAGCCACCACGCCTGGCCCTAAGCCATGGCACCTGGCCCCTAATTTTTAAAAATCTTAATTGGAATAGGATTGAAAGCGTTACAATAAGAAAAGTGTTTAAGCTTATTATTTGCTTTTTTTTTTTTTTTTTTTTTTTTTTTTTTTTTTTTTTTTTTTTTTTTGACTGCTGTCTGGAGCTTACTTTAACAGAAGATGAGATGCAATGGGAGACTAGTGATTGAACCACCACACAAGGGCAGGACAGATGATGATGACTGTAGCTAGGATGATGAGTGGGAATAGAAGAAATTGGATACGTTTAAGGTGTCATTGGTGGTGGAATCAACACAGAACTAGATTTTGGACTGATTTGGGGAAGTAAGCATATCTCAGAAGCAGCCGCCCAGTTGATCAGCTTGGAGAACAGTGCTAATAGTCACGCAGGTGCAGATAGGGAAATCAGGGAGGACCGTAAGCCAGTGTTAATTAGTTGTCACCTCACCAGTGTTTGCTTACTATTTTGCATGCATGTTGAAAGCAGTAGGTTGTTTCAGGCAGACTCTGAGTTCAGTAGTCATTCACATAATTAAAGAATGGAAACCATTTGATTTGTTGAGCACCCACCATTAGGTGCTTAGAGCAAAAACACCTACACTTTTCATTTCTTTTCATTCACTCCAATTTCTCACCCATTTTTTTTTTTAAAAAAACTAAACTAATAAAAAAGCGAAGTTGTATTAACTACCAACTAAAGTCTTGATAATCTACAACTGCTTGTCAAAATTATCTTGGTTCTTTTACATCTCTCTGATTTTTATTTTATTTAGACACATTTGAAATGTGTAAGAACAAATCTTTTCAGAAAATTTAATTATGAAGCAAGTTTATCAAAAATATGCTCCATAGCACATTAGTTCCTAGAATTGAACTGTGAACAAAGTCTCAGTGGTCAAGTAGCCATTGTTTTTGATCATATACAGGAAATTTACATATGTTTCTTGGATGGCTTATAATACAGATTAAAAGTTCTGAGAATTAAGTAAAATAAACAAGCCTGATCAAACTAAAACAGAAGGAAACAATTACAGACAATATCCTAAAATCCTATTTAACTTTATTTGATCAGAGTAGTACCTATATGGATACTTATGACCAACTGGACTCTATCCCTTTTTAAAGAGCCCTAATGCCCTTTGAATGTGGCAGCAGCCCTGTGTAGGTTTATTGGAACTATCAGCTATGAGTTCACTTTTTAAAACATCAGTTTATCAAGGGACAGTGTTTATTTCCTGTAACCAAAAAACCTAACTCAATGCTTTCCCAGCCTTTTCCACATCCTGGACTCACGTAAAACAATTTGTTCAGCACTCTGGGCTATATAAATGAGGCTGATCATATCTGTCTCTAGTGTCACAACCCTGCTCAGGCACCCCAAGGACGAAGGTGCCTCAGATCTTTTCACCCTATTATAACCGTGCGTATGTACAGGATACAACATACAACAGGCATAACAGTGCAAATGTGTGAGGACTTCTGTTCCAATTGATACACCCATTGTTTCTGAGACTTCTTTCAATACCAAGTCATTTTTCTAATCCTCTAAATACTTGTAAATATTTTGTGGCACTTGTCACCCACACAAGTCCACTGGCTGGTTCTGCTGTGAGGATCGTAGGAATCATACCATGTGCACAGCACAGTCACTGCTCTCAGAGAACATACAGTCTCTGGTGGCCTCTGTGCTTCTGCTTTGGGTTCAGACACAGCTTGACCTGTACATGTCATCGATTTATGCAAAGTGTTATGCAAAATAAATTCGACATTGACGATGACCCATATGATGGCCTGTTCTGTTGAGAGTGTGGGGATGCATGAAGGCAGTGTTTTACTGTCTGTGTTCTCACATTGGTTGTTCTGATGGCATGCCTCTTAAAATTATTGCCTTTAACCGGTGTTTAGGATATATTTTTCTTTCTATTTTTTAAACTACTCTACAATCTACAACATTGTTCCTTTGACTCTTTATAAAGATTTTAGATGAAAAGTAAACTTTGGGGTTGGATATTACTTGGAAAATCCCTTCCTCTTCCCTCATTTTATTAATCAGGAGTAGTTAGGACACTAGTGAGCTCATAGTAAAGACACTGGATCTTCATCAAATATTTACCAACAGGCTACTTGCTTCCAGAACGGCACAGAATTTGTTTGAGATTCTGGCTCTAATGTTTGCTGTGTGTGAATAAGGGTACCTAATTCAGAATTATTGTGACAATTACATGGAATAATGTGTGTTAAGGGGTTTAGTGCAGTGCCTGGCTTATACTAATCACTCAACAAGCATAACAAGAAAAATTAAAGATTACTGTGTGCCTATTCTGGTTGTCACAATATGACAAAGATTAAAAACCACAACCCCTTTGGTGATAGGGTAGAAAGATTAAAGGGAAAGAAAGGAGTCTCAAAGAGTCTTGGCTGAGAGAAGATCAGGTTCTAACTAGAGCAGTTAGTGTAGAATTATTCTGTGCTAGAATACGTTCGCACTAGAGCAATAGTGTAGAATAGAGTCTGTGGATTGGGGTTGCTGGACAGTATAAAATCAAGAAGTGGTGTCCGAAACATGAGATCCCAGAGGCAGCCTGTGTGATTTGCTGAGCTGGACTGCCCTTTCTGTGGTCAATTGGAACATCAGATTCAGTAGTTATTTTAAAACTGTGGCACTGCAAATAAGCTCCCATGGCAGCGTCCACAACAATTACATTTCTCATAAGTTTCTTCTGAAGACTAAAAGTGACTAAAGGCAGCAATCTACATAAATCTATCATTTGTTAGTCTTTATTAAAATTCATGTCCCATGTTCCGTAATTCCTTTCAAGCACCTGTCCTTTTTGCTTGAAGCTTTCACATTAACTTGTTTGTAATACTTGGTAATATCAAGCAATCATATGAACCTTGTGATGACTGTCTATGTTTGGAGGATTCGAAAAACAACGTATGGTTCTATGGAGAATAGGAGGAAGAAAGAAGAAAGAAAAGGAGGAGAAGTATTTGTCAACTGTTCTATAAGCCTGAAACAGTTGTCTACTCTCCAACTAAAAATTTTTAATTTTATACTTTTTCAATTGCAAAGCATATTATTGAAGAAAAGAAGGATTTTAGAGCTGATTTTTAGTGTTATCTGGTGGCTACAGACACACGACTGTCAAACCGTAGTACAAGTTGAAGACCTAACAGTCAAAAGTGATTTCATTTCCATAAAGACGTTTCCTTCTTGTTTCTAGATGATATAAATAATTTGCTTCCTTGAAGTTGTTCTTGTACTACTAAGTAACTGGTAAGATTCAGTTTGGGTTCTGCTGCAGAAATTTAAAAAGACATATTATGGAGTCATGCTGACCCCTCTATGAGCCCTCTAAGGCCGTCTTTCCTCTGTGTCAGTCTCCGTCTCTGTGTTTCTGTGCCCGATGTTAGATAAAGCAACTTAACTACAAAGAAATTACAGCTCCATTAATAAAGAGATGTCAAGATCAAGCACATACTTCTATTCCTTGTGTGGCACATATGCTTCCTTGTCACAATTTTTCACTTAGGGAGGCATGTTCATTGCTTTGGGACACTACAGGGGCAATTAGTGCATCCTAGTCACACCCAGGATATTGCTGCAGGACAGTCCACCAAATAATAATCATAAGAGATCAAATGATATAAGGGCTTTGTAACTTTAATTTCTGTAATATTCTCAGAACATGTTTTTAGTTTTTTGAATCATATTTTTTTTTTCAAAAATGTAATCCATATGGCCAGTTTAAGAAAGAGTTTCTTTATCAGTATAAAGTGGATTGCAGAGTCACTGGGAGGACTGAAAACACAGAATGTAGACTTTGCTTTTGGGAACTCCCAGACATTCCCCAGTGGATGTCTCCACGGGGACCACTGCACTCTTCACTCTCAGAAGCCCCTGCTGGAGTGAGAAGCTGCCGGTTGCATGGCCAACTCCACCGTCACTCTGTCTCTCACAAAATGTGTGTCTGGGAATTGTGTGATCTGCACCTTGCCTCTTTTCCCACATAGCTCAGTTTCAAATCCAAGCTTCAAAAGACGGCATTGATCAGATTTTTCTACTTAAAATGATATTCAGAACCTCAGTGGCAGCAGATTTGAGAAGTGCAGCACTGCCCACGTGGTCTTAGTGAGGAAGACCCCTAAGATTTGGCTATACCTGAACAGCTCCTCAGAGTCTGCTGCATGCTCACTAAACCATCTACTCATCACTACTCATCACTGCCACCAGAAGAGATACTGGTAGCATTCCCATTTTACAGAGGAGGACACCAAGGCAAGCCAGGTCACATCCCTATGGAGGATCACACAACTAAAAGAAAGCCAAGGCTGGCGTGGTGGCTCACGCCTGTAATCCCAACACTTTGGGAGGCTGAAATAGGTGGATCACGAGGTCATGAGATCGAGACCATCCTGGCTAACACAGTGAAACCCCATCTCTACTAAAAATATAAAAAATTAGCTGGGCGTGGTGGTGGGCCCCTGTAGTCCCAGTTACTCGGGAGGCTGAGGCAGCAAAATCATTTGAACTCGAGAGGCGGAGCTTGCAGTGAGCCGAGATGGCACCACTGCATTCCAGCCTGGGTGACAGAGTGCGACTCCATCTCAAAAATAAACAAATAAATAAAAATAAAAATAAATTTAAAAAAAAGAAAGCCAGACAAGCATTATAACCTGGACATGCTGCCCCCCAAGTCTTCACTCTGCTCCTCTCACAGGGCTCTCCCTGCAGAGACTCACAGGGACTGTTCCTGTGTGTGGAAAGTCACTGCAATATGTACAGGGGTGTGTGTGTACTGAAAGCGATTTCGACATGGTTTACTTTCTGTATTACTCCATTCTCACACTGCTAATAAAGACATACCAAAGACTTGGTAATTTATAAAGAAAAGAGGTTTAATTGGCTCAAAGTTCAGCAGGGCTGGGGAGGACACAGGAAACTTACAATCATGGCGGAAGGGGAAGCAAACACGTCCTTCTTCACATGGCAGCAGCAAGGAGAAGCGCCGAGCAAAAGAGGGGAAAGTCCCTTATAAAACCATCAGATCTTGTGAGAACTCACTCACTATCACGAGAACAGCATGAGGGTAACCACCCCCACGATTCAATTACCTCCCATTGACTTCCCCAAGAACATGTGGGGATTATGGGAACTACAATTAAAATCGAGCTTTGAGTGGGGACACAGGCAAACCATATCACTTTCCCATGCGTGTTGGCTATGATCAAAGTCGACATACGGTAAAGGGTGAGAAACAATGAAAAAGAAAACCTGGAAATCTAGATTTTAGTCCAGATTCTCATCTATGAGGTGGGTTAGGGGAAACGAAATTACGTGGCCTTCGTTTCTTTTTTAGCCAGTTGGGATAAATCAGCATATTCCAGCAGATTTTTCATGAAATATTATTCTGAAGATGTTCCTCAGAAAAATAGTTCTATGATTACATAAAGGTGCAAAATGCTATACAATACACTGAGCTCTTAGAAATTTACAATGCACAGGCATTTTAAAGCACTAAGTATAGTAAAAAAACAAAAAGTTTAGCTTTCTTCAACTTAGATTTTTTTAATCCTATTTAACGACACACCATCTTTTTTCAATTAATATCCCTTAGAAATAGAGGTAAAAGATCGTTAAAGGTCTTTGTCAAAGGCAAATGTTTGTAATGATTTTTTCCAAGTACTCAACATAATCACAGCATGCGTTAGTGAGGACTCTTCTGGTTGCAAGAAACGTGAATCCAGTCCAACAACTTTAAGTAAAGAACATTTAGTAAAAGATTACATGAGCTTTATGTGAAAATGAAGGGGAGGGAAGCCGCAGAGTATCAGGAATAAAGTGAACACAGCAGAGACTAAAGAAGGAGGTTGTATCGTCATCTTACATCTCTGGTTTCTTGTGTGTGCCCAAACTTGGAGGAATCTTTTTCTTGGTCCACATGACTGGAAGCATGGCTGTAATCATTCCAAGTTAACATGTTCTTGTTCAGTCTTCTGGAAAGACACTCAATAAAATCTTTCTTGGCTCCAATGTAACATTTTTATGGAAAGAACTAATTTGAATCAGGTGTCCATCCCTGGGCAAATTGCTTGTGACCAGAGAGAGAAGGTCATCGTTTAAAAACATGACTCCTGTTATTGTAACATGTAAATACACTAAGGAAATTCAAGCCAGTACCCAGAAATGAGGGAGTGAGCTGGGCACAGACCACAGTAGCTATGAGTGTTTGGTCAATACTGGATTTTATTGACCGAATAGCTCTATTTCGGTCATTGATAAGGACTGTTAAACCAATTCTGCTCCAAATTCAAATTTGGGTTCAAAGATTTTTACATTTAGTATAAAGCTTAAATATATAGTCTTGAAGGAATTTACTGTTCAGAAGAAAAAGAATGGAGTAACTGGCCTGTCTCAAAGTGGTGTTGTATGACTTCCCTGATTGATCTGAAACAACACTGATTGATCCAAAGCAACACTGAATGTTACGGTGTATTTGCGAAATACTTAACTCTAAAGATAATTAATTCTCTCCTTGTGTCTTTATTTAAGTCTTTGGAACCATGGCTTTAAAGATCTCACTCGATTTTCCAGGCAATAGGCAAAAACTAATGGATGTTTTATGAGTCTGTTGGCGACCAGTCAACCACTGCTGCTCCATTCTATTTTATTGTTGACTTATCACCAGCTTGGCCATTGCAGAGGAAAATGAGATTCAACTAAACTTCTTAATGGCAAGAATTTAATCTGTGAAGCCAGTACATATAATGAAGTAAATTCTGTGTCAGAAAGATATTCTTTCCAGATTCATATTATTTGTACTTTCTCTAGGAAGTGAGAACGTTTTTTCTAAAACTCGAGATGATACTATTAATTTCATTAAGTGCACTTAATAGCTAAATTAGTCACATTACTAAAATAGCTAAATTTGTCACATTACACACAGATTATGCTTCTGGGAAAGAAAGTAGCCATTCTAGAATGGTTAAAGATGCCCTTCTTTATCTCTCAGCTCTCTTGCAAACCTGATAATTTAGTATAACACGCCTATCCTGTGAATAGACCAGATTCCCTAGGAGACAAATGCTGTCAAGGGCATGTGTCAGAGTGATTAACACTATTTATTTTCTACCTTCTACATCTCTTTTTAACCCATACCTCAAGCATCTATTTCTCTCTGCACAAGCTTAACCCCACCTTACACATCTCATATTAGCATGAGCAATTTAAAAGGCTCCAGATTAGGTGGCTTAGGACCACGAAAACGATTGACAGACTTGAATCCTGGTGAGGGGAGCTGGACTTTAGCTTTGCTCCTGAAATGAAACCCCATTTCAAATTACAGTTTTCATAATCACCATAATAATAATAACATTAATGAGTTCTTCCTATTCGCTAAGTTCCATGTGAGTCTGCATGTAGATTGTCTTTTTTCATCTTATCTGCACAATCACCCAGTGAGGCAGGTATTCTTGTTCCTATTTTAAAAACCCGGAGCCTTAGTTATGATGAAGTAAAATGCCTGGGTAAGGTGACATAGATGTACGTAACAGAAACAGGACTGGAACTTAAGACTGACGCCGAATTCCAGGTTAGAGACTGGAAGAAGTTAACACACTTAAACACCTTCTGAGTGTTCTGTGCTTTGTCTCTGACCTAATGGATTCCTAGAGGTCTTGCCCTTATGAAACCTGCCTGTGCTTTGCTTTCGTGGCCTGGTCTTTCTCTAAGGTGTGGACTACAGTCCTGTTCCAGACCCCGTCACCATTCCTTAGGGCAATTACCTACACACACATGCTAGTGTAGACTACAGTCCTGTTCCAGACCCCGTCACCATTCCTTAGGGCAATTACCTACAGACACATGCTAGTGTAGACTACAGTCCTGTTCCAGACCCCATCACCATTCCTTAGGGCAATTACCTACAGACACACATGCTATGCGGGGCATCCAGACCCCTGAAATGATCACAGGCTCATTTCTAATCACTTTGCTGATGGAGACAGCCCAGTTTGCTTTGGCTTGAATAGCCATGAGGATAACTAAATATTGTCTTTGTTATCAGATTTCCTGGACACTTTCTCTTAGCACCAGGAGGAGAAAAAACTTTAAATTCATCATCTAAACCTTGAGACTTGAGAGTCAAAGGAGGTGCTATTAACTAATAATTATGCTGGGACCACAGATCTGTATTGGATCTGTCCTGAGGAACACACAATGCAAGGTTTTTCTGCTTTCCTACAGTCCAATCTCGGAGGGTAACACTAAGTATAGGCCCCACCTGCTATCTCTTTACCTGGAATTTCTATTGTTAATAGTTATTTAATATTTTACAACAATCATAGTAACTACATGTATTGTCCTATATTAGTCATATAAAGCATTACGCTAAGTCCTTTTTATGTAAATAGCTTGTTCTCACATAAAATACTGAAAAGTACTGTAATTGTGTCCAATTTTTATATATGGCAAAGTAATGGTTAGAAATTAGTTCTTTGGTGCCAACCTAGATTTTTTTTTTTTTTTTTGAGACGGAGTCTTGCTCTGTCGCCCAGGCTGGAGTGCAGTGGCCGGATCTCAGCTCACTGCAAGCTCTGCCTCCCGGGTTCCCGCCATTCTCCTGCCTCAGCCTCCCGAGTAGCTGGGACTACAGGCGCCGCCACCATGCGCAGCTAATTTTTTTTTTTTTTTTTTTGTATTTTTAGTAGAGAAAGAGTTTCACCATGTTGGCCAGGCTGGTCTTGAACTCCTGGCTTCAAGTGATCCACCTGCCGTGGCCTCCCAAAGTGTGGGGACCACGGGCCTGAGCCACCGCGCCCAGCCTTCTTAATGCTTACAGGGACTTCATGAGTGAAAAATGGCCTATGTGATATGGATAAAGAATCGCCAAATGGCATCGGTGTATCCAAAACCATTGTGGAAAGATAACTTGAAAGTACTGGATTAAGTCTAACACCTTAAGAGGAGGCAGATGGTTTACACAGTCCTTGACACTGGAAACGTGTCTCAAGTGACATTATATGCGTTCTGTCTTTAGTTTTCACTTCCTTTTCATCCATCGCTTTGTGTAAATTAGACAACGGGAGCAGGCGGTGTGGAAGTCCTGATCTAACCACATGCTTCACTATGACATGGCTTAAGTTTCATGAGTTTCGTGTGTAAACTCTCTTTGGCAGACCCTCCGGATACTTCATGACGGCAAAAACACATCTTATTCCGGTAAACCGTTCAGAGTGTTCCTCAGATCTGAGTAAAAAAATGGCACTGAGATGAAGTACATTAACGATGCTTGGCAGTACCACAGTCAGGGTATTTTCAAGGCATTCCTCCTTTCAAAGTAAACACATGAAGTGGAAAAGACAATCACATGTGAATATGCGTACTTCCTGTGTTGGCAGGTGTGAAGCTGTGAGTGGTGAAAAGGCAGGCTGTGTGACCGGCACACGTGGGTGATGTGGCAGATCCTACGGAGTGAGCTCAGGGCTGGGGCCGGCAGGGAGGAGCAGCCATAGGTCTGACTTGGTGCCATCACCCAGGAACATGCCCTGGCTCCAGGGCGTAGATCAGAGTTCCTCAGTGGAGGCAGCACGATTGTCCTTGGTGCCTGTCTCTTGGCTGGCACTGAGGGTCACAGGCAGTATCTCCTCTGGCAACAGCTGCTCGTCCTCGCCTGAGCTCCTGTGACATTTGCCTGTCGTGCAATCGGCCCAATTTTCTCCTGGCTCTGATCTTAGGGTGCACACTGTTTTCCCGCTGTCCTTGAGAAAAAATGTGGATTGAACCCTCGTTCCTGGAGGCAGCACTTGCCATATGAATTTCACCATGTCCTTCAGGGGCTCTTGCCCACTACCTTTTCTACTGGAGCAAGTTGTGTGACTGTCTTAGGACAAAGGAACTATGTTATTCATCTTGTGAGGTGGGTAGAATATGTCTTGGAAGAACACCTACAATATTCTTAATTTTGTCAAAATCCCCAAGGCTTGACACTACAAGGTATAGAAATCTAGCTTGGCATGGGCCGGGTGCGGTGGCTCACGCCTGTAATCCCAGCACTTTGGGAGGCCCAGGCGGGCGGGTCACGAGGTGAGGAGATCAAGACCATCCTGGCTAACACAGTGAAACTCCGTCTCTACTAAAAATACAAAATACTAAAAATACAAAAATTAGCCGGGCGTGGTGGCAGCGCCTGTGGTCCCAGCTACTCAGGAGGCTGAGGCAGGAGAATGGCGGGAACCCGGGAGGCGGAGCTTGCAGTGAGCCGAGGTCACGCCACTCACTCCAGCCTGGGCCACAGAGCGAGACTCCGTCTCAAAAAAAAAAAAGAAAAAAAAAAAAAAGACACTGTTTAAGAAGTAAATGTAAATGGTAATTCATGTTTAGGGAAGAAATGATACTGGTGCTACAGTGAGTCCTGCATCCTAATAGCCTTATATAATTTCTAAAGGAAGTTTCACTGGATAAATTCATATAGTTTATACAAAAAACAGACCATTCCAATTATAACGCAAAACAAAAATGTTCACTCGAGAACAGGGACTGTAGTTTAATTAGCATTATACTTTATATACAGCATCAGGAATAAATGTTACAAATAAAAACATTTGAATTTTGGAAAGAACATTTAATATTTTATTGTTGCCCCTGAAGACTAGAGAATAGATGCCAAAGTGCCTTAACATATTTCCAGGCACATCATCCTCCAAATCCAAAATAAGTTAATATCCTCAGTTACATTGGCTGAGACCAAAGGTGAGAAGCATAAAATGTAATTAGGCAATCATACCATCCAGTTTTGTTTTAATTCATGATCTATGCTGTTTCCACTACATAGTTTTCAAGTCAATTAGAGTTATGAGTTATCTATAAACAGCTGACATTATCGGCTTGTCGTATTTGAGGTATTTTATCTCAACAAGATCCTAAGTTCCTGGAGAGAAGGCATTCTAGTCTATTCACCTCAGCCTAGTCAGTCCCCTTAAATACACATCACAAGTTTGAAAAAATAGAGGAAAATAGACAGTCATAATTGTAACATTTTATTCCTCTATTTACCAAATGTTTCTTGAGCGCTGACCACATACCCAGGCACTGTTCCAGGCAGCGAGGACGCAGTGGCCTATGGAAGATGCTCTTGCAGAATTCATGATTAATCGGCTCATTCACTCTTTCAAAGATGCTTATTAAACACTCACCATATGCTGGGAACCGTGCTATCACTGGGAATGACAGGGAGAGTTTAGTTAACTTCCTACCTCGAGAAGCTTGTAGTGCATTAGGAGAAGTCAATAAATGAGTAGATCACCACACTTTCTTCAATGTTATGATAGGGATAAATATGAGGTTTTTGGGAAACACACAAGATGGGCCGCTAATCCACATGTGGGCCGAGACAGGAAAAGAAATGCTTTCTGGGCGATCTGGTGCTGAAGCTGGCATAGGAAGTCCTAGGCTACCGTCCAGGCGGGAGCAATGGAGAAGGTGGAGGTGTGGTCGCAGGGAGTGGACGGTGAGTCCAAGCTGACTCAATGGCATGTGCGAAGGTGAACACGGACAGATAGCATGCTCCATTATGAGAAATAAAAATAGCTAAACATAGCTGGATAACAGGGAAATAAAGCCCAGTGTAAACAAGTTTGAAGCTGCAATGTGAAGGTGGAGGCCAGATCACAGAAGCCCTGCATCCTTGTGAGACACTTTGGACATTTTCTAGAGGGTAATTGGAAGCCATCATCAATGCAGACAAAATGTTAGTAAACTGTAGTCTGATGTTTAAATAAATGTGCACATTTTCTCAAATTCCATAAATACTTTTCGAAAAATTCTTGTACCTAAAACATTATATCAGACTGCATACAGAACAAAAAATAATAATTTATTTTAAATCTTGTCCTCCAGTAACATACACTTTGCTGGGAGCATGAGCTGAGTACACAGATAAGTACATAGTGAGGGACTATAAAACCCCAAGAATGAGACAAGTCTCAACAGATAGGAAGAATGCATGTAATTTTGATGAAAAAGGGAAACTTCAGGGTTGCATTTGAATCAGGACTTGACGAATGGATTTTATTTTAACAAAAAGGGTTAGAATAGAGGAACCATCATGAACAATTGCATCCATGTAGACAAACTGCAAAGGAAGAGTCATGAATCAGCCAGAAATCCAGTTTGGGCCTGAGCATATATAGTGCGTTGATGTTGGCTTGTACTGCGGTTTTGTTTCTACCTCCCTTCTGCCCGGAAGCCTCTTCCCTGAAACTTAGCATGGTTGGCTTCCTGTTTACATTCAGATCTTTGCTCAGATGTCTGTTCTGGAGAAAGGCCATCCCCGGCTAACTATCTGAAATGGATTCATCTCTCCTCATTCGTCTTCTATTTTATCACCCTGTTTTGTTATTTTTTTTAGCTGTTTGTCATCAACCCGTCCTTTTTGTAATGTACGTGAAATGGAAGTGGGAGCTCACGTATGAGCTGACATCACACTGATGAGACAGGTTAGGCAGCAAGTTGCTCAAGCTCGTACAGCTGGCATGTAGGTATCACTGTTGGTTTGCTGGGCTTCAAATCTCTAAACCCTTAGTAAGCTAAAGACAGGCAGTAAGGAAAGAAGAAGGAAGGAAGGAAGGAAGGGAAGGAGGAAGGAAGGAAAGAAGGAAGGAAGGAAGGAGAAGAAAGAGAAAGAAAAGAGAGAAAGACATGTTTCAAAAAGGAATGAAAGCAAGTGTTTCAAATATTGCAAGTAATCAATGAAAATAATAGGGAAATCAATGAAAATAAGAGTCACTACATGTGGTAATTAAAATGTCATTATTGACCTTTGAGAGAATAATTTTTTTAGAGCAAGAGAATGGTAGAAATCAGACCGTATCCTGTAAAAAGAAAATTATTATGTCTATAAATGGAGATTCTAGGAAAAAAAGCTAAAACTAAAGTAATAATGAACTGAGTATTCATCTTAAATTCTCAATTAATTTTCATTACAAATTTTCATTCACAGATGCAATGTGCACATACATATACATTAATGAGACTGTAGTTCATTCTAATTTTTCAGAGTACTTTGTTTTCATCTTAATAGGAAGAGAGGGAAAGAGAGAGAAAGAATATTATAAACAAGCTAATTTAAGATACATGCTAAAGGAGCCAGTACACTATACAGAACAACGTTTAAAAGAATAACAAGACGTTCTTTAAAAATATAAGTTAACAGCATGCAGAGAGTCCACCATTTATCTTCATTTCTGGGGTCAGAAGCTGAATTCAATTGTAATCAAAACTTGGCAATAGAATGACCTTTCAGGTGAGCTGGCCTAGTCTCTGACGTGTCCTTGGATGCTTCTTAGTCTAAATGTTACTGTTTTAAGAAATAAGAAAGACCTTATCTTTTTTGTTAGAATTTTCCTGCAATAGCTGTTTTTCTGAGAAAAAAGTATTGCTTCATTTTGAATATGTATCCCTTTTTAAAAAGTAATATCTGTGTTTGACCCTAGTTTATAATTTTTATGGCACATGAGGTAAGCTTAAATGTCATCGAATGTATATTTACATAAAATTCAATCTTATTTCTTTGGGGAAATGTAAGAAATTCATTGGGTCTTAAATTTGCAAAAGATCCTGGTTCCCCAAGACAACAGCAATGACAGATAAATTGGGTTTTCTGATCTGGAACTCCCCACAGGCTCCGGTGAAAATACACAAAATAGAATGGCTGCTTTGGAGAATTTGTTGGCTAAAGTGCTTATTTCCATACTTTCTGTAATGTCTGCCCTGAATTATAAGATATAGAAAAATTTAAAATATCCTAAACTTTAACTTTATATTTGAATTTTTGTGAATGCATAAATGAATTTGTGAAGAGAAATATGTTTTCTCCAAGAATTAGAGTCATTGAAAAAGAGAAAAATGTGAAACTGTTTAAACATGGAGATTTTCTTAGAATATCTATGAAATTATTTTTTTGTGGCAGCAAATAAGTTGTTTAAACTTGTATGGAACCCTGAAGATCTAACGTAAATGCCTTTAAAACTATTGAGAGCTCAATGGAATCAGATGGATAAGAATACATGCTATTTCTCTGTGATTGATTGAAAGGTCTGCAGAAAGACAACATAACTGATTTTTTAAAAATATTGGCTTATATTACATTCTAGTCAATTGTAATTGACTAGAAAAAGCAAATTGAGCTTTATATTTTATTCCATTGTGGCCCAAGGCCAAATTCTTGAAAGGAATTAGTTTCTTAAATAGGCAGGGAGTGTGGATAATTAAAAGTTCTCATTTTAATCATTATCATAAAATGATCACTTCTAACATTCTGCCTTTTCTTTACATAGATGATCTCATTGGCCTTCAAGAACATAGTCATGTTCAGTTCCTAATTATTGACACCCACAGGCTGCTTCGCACAATGCTGCACGATGAGGCTCAAAATGAAAGGCACTGCTTAGTTAAAATTATTTCCATTTATTAAAAGGAAAATGTATTCATAATAATGGTATCAGAATTGGATTCTCACCTGCAAGTAGCTTATAAGAATTACTGTCTTATTTAGTTTTCCAAGCATTTACCATTGAATTCTATGGTGCTATTCCTCCCACTACCCCGCTTTCTGCACAATCTAGATGGAATGTGCTTGCATTCAGATCACCTGCAGCCTATCTGCACGCGGTGAACTGCTCCCTCATGACCCCGGTTAACCACTGATTCACAAACAGAATGTTTTATTTTCCAGTAGGTTAACGTTGAAAAGTCGTTTTATCATTAACACGCATAAAATTTTGTGCCAGATTAATGTTCTCCAAAATGTTTTTATTTCAGAGCTTCAGGTAATATAACGTTTCCCTATAATATTTCTAATGTCTAATTTTAGTCCTAATCTCACCGCCATCTCTGGTAAGTACCAAAATCTTATATTTAACAGTCAATCCAGCCAGTGTCATCTCAATTTTTACAGAGTTGATGGATTTCAGTTCATTTCTTCTGTCTCTTCTGTATTTTAGGCATAGTGTTGGCATGTATGAATTTCAGAACAAGTGCTTTTTTTTTTTTTTTGCACGCCAAATGAATAAATTGTTTTTAAATCCCTGGGGAATTTTTCAATGTTTCTCCCTGTGTTTCTGATGCCCTGACTCTGATTAAACTATTTTATCTTAAAAACTCTGGTATGTGTGATGGTTATACATTTCCTTTCCAGGAATACTATTATGGTTTATGTTTGGTGTGGCTAAGCTAAAAGTAATTGTGAAAGACTTGTCACATAAATGTCCTATTCTAAACACTCTGGTCTTTATCACAGGGATTGTAAAAGACAAGTAGTCAGGCCAAAGGGAATTGGCACTTGGACAAACACATGAGCTTTGGTCTAAACTGTTTCTTTGTTCTAGCCACATCTGTAGTTTCGTTCAGTATATTAAAATGACTTATTAATATGGCCTGAGAATAGAAATCACGTTTGAAACTTCGAAAGTACTTATCGCCCTTTAATCAGCTTCCTCTAATATCCGTGTAAGGGCCAAAGAAGCTCAGTGCAATCACTTTGAAGTTTCCTCTCACCTTTTACAGATCAAGTGACTGGGGGAAAAGTGGGATTTTAATTCCAAATATCAGATCTATAAGTGTGGATGGAATTTTGGAAAACTTGAACAATGCTGGCCATTTATATTCCTTCAGGGCATTCCCAGATAGGCTGATATAAAGATTAAAAAAAAAAAAAGCAAAAGGCAAAAAGCCTTCTCTGGCATTTCCAGGGTCTGAAAGTCATTTTTAGTTACTCCTTTGTTAAGGGCCTGACTTCAGGAAATGATTGTACAATCTTATGTGAGTAGAAAGATAAATATGAAATAAGGAACAAGAGCATGAATTTTTCTGTGAAAAAGACAGTGGCAAAAAGCTTGTAGCACGAGTTGTCACACAAAGGGAAATCTGAATGGAGTGATGGAGAGTGGAGAGGAGTGAAAGGAGGCTAGGCCTTGGGTCTGGGTGAAGATGGGGTGACGCTGCACAGGAAAGGATAAAGATTTCCCCCAAAGGACAAAAGGACAGTTGCAGGCCAGGCGCGGTGGCTCGCGCCTCTAATCCCAGCACTTCAGAGGCTGAAGCAGGTGGATCACTTGAGGCCAGGAATTCAAGATCAGCCTGGTCAACATGGTGAAACCCCATCTCCACTAAAAATAGAAAAAAATTAGCCGGGTGTGGCGGAGAGCCCCTGTAATCCCAACTACTGGGGAGGCTGAGGCAGGAGAATTGCTTGAACCCGGGAGGTGGTGACTTCAGTGAGCCGAGATATGGTGCCACGGCACTCCAGCCTGGGTGACAGAGCGAGACTACATCTCAAAACTAAAAAAAAAAAAAAAAAAGGACAGTTCCGAGGCACCCAACCTAAACTTTACTCATGTTAGTAACTTATCCAAAGATCTATGATCCAAACTTATAATTCTTCCCAACCCTGACAATACCATTTCTTTCTTTCACAATATTATCTTTTTAAGTAGCAAAAAAAAAAAAAAAAAAAATTAACCTTAGAAAGTCCTTTTTGAGATCAATGTATTTTCTTGACATAAATCTATTTTTTAATAGATAGTGTATGATCCATTGTCTCATTATTTCTACTAATATTTTTCTCTTTTGGACACACAATGCTATACATATTTCAGTTAATGTGATGGTTACAAATATAAGCATCAGAGCAAAAATTAAAATAATCTGTGGAAATAATGGCATTAAGAATTAGCATCTAAAATATTATCTTCTAATATTGTAATAAATTCAGGACTCCTTAAACAAAATTACTGTGTCTTTTTTGGTACTTAGGTGAAAGGGTCTAAAGCAGGGGTTCCCAACCACCTGACTGTGAACCAGTGCTGGACTGTGTCCTGTTAGGAACCCGTCTGCACAGCAGGAGGTGAGCAGCAGGTAAGCCAGCATTACTGCCGGAGCTCCATCTCCTGCCAGATCACTGCATTCGATTCTCATGGGAACACAAACCCTACTGTGCACTGTGCACGCGAGGGATGTAGGCTGCAAATTCCTCATGAAAATCTATTGCCTGATGATTTGAGATGGAACAGTTTCATCCGGAAACCATCCCACCATTCCCCACGCCCCTACCACGGAAATATTGTCTTTCACAAAACCCATCCCTGGTGCCAAAAAGGTTGGGACTGCTGGTCTAAAAGAATATGCCAGAAAAAAGATACTCTAAGCACAAAGATATGCATTGCAAGGAAAATGAACAAATCGTTCAAAAGTGTATTTTTTAAAATAACACCTAAAATAAATGTGTGAAAGAGCTTCCAGATCAAATTACCAATTTATACAGAATACAGAGGACAGAGGAATACGTTTTAAAGAAAATAAAAAGCATGTGAATGTAATCAGAAAAAAAATCAGACTAAAATTGCAAAGCAAAAGACTCAGTGTCTTCAACAGATAAATTACAGGTGTTTGTGCAGGAGTGGAGGGGATGTGGAGAGAAAGACAGAGAGAGCCTTTAGACTGATTGAATGGGTGGACTTTAGTTGCATTTGGATTCAAAGAGATTGAACATTTCGTCTGTGTGAAGGGAATGTTCATACAATAAAATATGAAGCAAATTTGGAATGTGAACATTTATTAGATATTTACTTTATCAGAAATCATTTTAATCCCTTTTCAGTGTGACAGTGGCATTGTGTTTATGTTTTTTAAAAAGTTTTTATCTTTATAAAAATGCACATAAAATATCTATTGACGAAGTGCCGCCATGCCTGGGAGTAAGGACTAATCAGAAATATCCAACAAACCATATTTGCTGTGAGTTGTAGCTGTTAAGGCTGGGTGATGGGTACGTGAGGTTCATTTTCAATTCTGCTTACTTTTGTATGGATTTGAAATTTTCCATAATAAAAAGTCAAATATAGAGGTCAATTATAGAATACATGTTAAACTTTCTATGAAAATATATCACTTTAGTACCATAATTTTCATAATGCAAATCCCTTTCCAAAAGAACAAAAAGACTAGTTGACAATTCACAAATCCTTTCCTCTCAACCCTTCCTTTTTCATTTTTGCCAAGTCATCTTTACTATGAGGCAGTCATGCTGAAAATATAAATATATACATTCCATGGAGTTGCATAAGCTACAGTAGAATCTGTAACCATTAAAAGGATCTTGGAGAGAGAAAAAAGACACATAGAATGATCTTGAACTCAGCCCAGAGAGACAGCATTTCCTGCTTCTGTCAAAGGAATAGTCACATGGTACAATGTCTACAGTATCAAATATCACCCATGTAAGATATATTTAAAATACTCTAAAAAAAACACATTAAATGCATTTGTCCTAATTGGACTTACTATTTCTCAAGATTTGTGTTTTCTGTTCTTTGTTTAAACTTCTGTGTGTCCAAATTCCCAGAATACCTGCCATGCAACATTCAGGAACGAGACTGCATTCTTGCTGAAGCACAATACAAATAACACACATTACGTTCCATTTATTAATTTCTCTACTTAGCCATGTTTCTCTGTTTATTTTCATAACTTTTCTAATGCACAGGTAGTTAGAGTCATTCTTGTAATTTACATATGTAGAAACTAAACAGGGAGAAGAATTTTGCCAGAGAATCTAAGTGCACATGTTCATCGTCCTCCTTGAGAACTTTTTGCGGCTTGACATGGGATTTAGAGGTATCTGAGAAATGTGCTTCCAGTATAAAATAATAACAATGTTGGCACATTTAAAGTGGCTTCATTTGTTTTGTCTTTTAGTCATGAAGAATCCCCATATGTATAATTATGTATTTGGTTACCATATTTATCACGAACATAGATTTGTAAAAGATTCTAGATTCTAATAACGCACTGTATAACATTTTTTCCATTATATTTTCAAAATAATATCTGCATGGCATTTATAGAACTCTGGTTAATCTTCCTGAAGTTTAATATTTGTAATTTGTAATGAAGTGATACACTCTTTAGTCAATAAGTTAAATATAACGCTGGATGAACCATTGCAATTTGAGAGAATCTAAGGAGAAGAATTAAGTCGGGCCCATAAAAAATATGCCTGACCAGTAGCCTTGACTAACAGGATGAGACTGGCTTTAGACTAGAGAAATGACATTACAGTTAAGTTACCATGATGTTATTTAATATAAATGTTGTTGGAGAGATCTTAGCACTAATTCTAGAAAAGTTTTTATTTTATATATATAGAAAACAATTTCTCATGGTTAAGCAATTATTTTCTGATATTGTTTATGCTATTTTCTACCAATTAAAAACTTTATTTGCATGTTACTAATTATCTTAATGTGTGCCTCTAAGGCTCTTGCATTTTATATGTTGCTTAAGAAAGTCTTACCAATTTCCAAGTATCACAACCATTTGCCTGTATATTCTTAGAATACTTCTACATTTTGCTTTCTAACATATTTGACTCTTTAAAGATATTTTGGGGTGGATTATTTCTAAAGTAGGAGAACAAGATGATTTGGAGAACAAATAAGAGAAAATACAGGAGCTGACATTTTGTGAAATTCTGTCTGGAGCCCAGTATTAAAGATTTGTCTCTCATTGATAACATCTTTATAGATGCTTGGAGGTTACGAAAACAGCACTGATCTGGTGAGGGCAACTACACAAAGTTGAAGAACTGGGCAAGGGGGCACAGTATGATACAGTGTAGGAGATCGCTCCACAAGGTGGTGTCCATAGTTTAATAGTTCATAGTTTAATTAGTACATTCAAAGTTTACAATGTTGACTATCAGAACACAAACAGATACACAGATTTTGTAAACATAAATGTGATTTCATTTTTTACAGATATACAGTTTACCCTTGAACAATGCAGGGGTTAGGGTCACTGACCCCTCACACACCCTAAAATCTTTGTATACCTTTTGATTTCTCAGAAACTTAATTGCTAAGAGCCTACTGTTAACTGGAAGCCTTACAGATAACATAAGCAGTCAATTAACACACATTTTCTAGGTTATATGTATTAGATACTATCTTCCAATAAAGTAAGCAAGAGAAAATAAAACATTTTCAAGAAACTCATAAGGAAGAGAGAATGTATTTACTATTTGTGATGTGGAAGTCGATCACCATAAAGGTTTCCATCCTTGTCTTCATCACCTTGAGTAGGCTGAGGAGGAGGAAGAGGAAGGTTTCGTCTTGCTGTCTCAGGGCTGGCAGAAGCAGAAGAAAACTCACAAATCAGTGAACCCATGCAGTTCAAGCCCATGTCAAGGGTCAACTATATACCTTTCTTGGCCTTTGTGACGCTGGAACATTGAGTTGTAATATTTGGGGAGTATATTTTAAAGGCAGTGTGTATATTTCTGCAGTTTCTTCCTCTTGGCTCCAAACTGTGTTTGATAGGTACCACAACCTAGCCAGAAAAATGGAAATTTGGTCTCCAGTTCTAATTGTGAATGTAGAAAGAGTGAGGTGACAAGAGATTTCAACAATCAGAATACAAATCTAAGCCAAACTTAGGCAGAAGCTATACCCTCAGATTAGTGGATGGTGTTTCTTGGGCAGTAATAGGTCCTAAAGCACTCTTCTAAGCTCTAGAATCTTTACTCTTTCTATTAGTAAATATGACTTGGAGGATCAAATAGATAGCCGTTGGGGCCCTACCCTTTGACTGTAAGTTTTGCTATATTCTACATCTGATGAACCATATTGACTCAGCTGAAGAAGTTACCTGTGCCTACCAGTTGACATGTGTCATCAGATTGGGTTTGTCTTAGTCTGTTTTCTGCAGCTATAACAGAATACCCGAGACTGAGTAATTTTAAAGAAAATAAGTTTATTTACTTTATGGTTTTGGAGGCTGGGAAGTCCAAGAGCGTGGAGCTGACATCTTGCACGGGCCTTATTGCTGCGTCATAATATGGTGGAGGGCATCACATGGCGAGAGGGCAAGAGCATGCATGTCAACTCAGCTCTTTCTTTCTCTTCTTATAAAGCCTCCAGTCCCATTGTGGGAGCTCCACCCTCAGGAACTTATTAATCCTAATTACTTCCTAAAGGCTCCACCTCTGATCAACATATACATTTAGGGATTAAGAGTGCATCACACAAAATTTGGGGGACACATTTAAACCATAGCACAGTGGATAACTAAAAAATGAGTCAAAGCTGATATGAAATCTGGTTATAATTGATTGGAATTCTTAATTGAAGATAAATCTGGATCTAAACTATTTCTTATTATGATGACTTAAGATGAACATTATAAAATCTTGTCTCTAAATTTGACAAAATGTTGATATTTGTATATGTGTTATTTCTTGAATTCTTACAGGTTTTTTTTTTCCATAAAATAGCAGAGCTGGGCTGGGCACAGTGATTCACCCCTATAATCCCAGCACTTTGGGAGGCTGAGGTGGGTCAGTCATGAGGCCAGGAGATTGAGACCATCCTGGCTAACACAGTGAAACCCCATCTCTACTAAAAATAAAAAATAAAAATAAAAATAAATAGCAGAGCTGGACTATCTTAAATAGCAACTATTATTATAGCTTGAATTTCTCTACTCTGTATACAGAAAAATGATTTAAGAAATTTTACGTTAGCTGGAGAATAACCTCCTAATGAATACCATTTCAAAAGTGGTTGATAGCTAATGTTTACGCTAATAATTTACATCAAATTTGCTCATAACTCCAATCTCTAAAATAAATTGGTTTTAGATGTGTATCTAATTTATGTGTATATGAAAATGTAACCTATATAGCACCTCAAAATTTTGAAAATGCATTATTCTAAATTTAAAAAGTTCCTTGAGATCTAGAAATACATTGATCTTTACTCTTTCTCACTTATTACCTGGTAAAGCCTACACCTAACATATCTATAAGATACTTAAACAATATTATTTCTAACTAAATCTCAAAGTTAGAAATTCTCAAATTTTATTTAGCAAATCTCTTACCCTATCTTTATTAGTTCTATTCAGATGATCTTCGTACTGAATACAGTACGCACCTTTATGCTGAAATTTAAGCCCATGCCTTCTAAGTATTTTATTCTAAAACAGAGAACAACTAGTTGATTGTCCTTTCAGCTCAGTGTCTTGACTGAGTTCAAGCTTACTGACATGTTTTTATTCTTGCCAAAACTAAATAATCCTAACATTGGTATTCTTCTTATTTAATATTGTTTACCTGTTTACTGGTTTAATAGTTCTCTGTAGTCTTCTATTTGTATAATTTTCATAATATACTAACATACAAAAATTAATAAGGTTCAGATCAAACCCAAGAGCAATATAATGAACATAGCACTGGTTTTAATTAAACTAGATATGTGTCAAATTAAGTTACTTTTTATATAAATGCCACAAACCAAAATAGCATGGTAATGGTACCAAAACAGATATATAGACCGATGGAACAGAACAGAGACCTCAGAAGAAACACCACACGTCTATCCACAACCAGCTGATCTTCAATAAACCTGACAAAAACAAGCAATGGGGAAAGTATTCCCTATTTAATACATGGTGTTGGGAAAACTAGCTAGCCATATGTGGGAGCCAGAAGAGAGTGGGGGCCAATATTAGACAATCTTAAAGAAAAGAATTTTCAACCCAGAATTTCATATCCAGCCAAAGTAAGCTTCATAAGTGAAGGAGAAATAAAATCTTTTACAGACAAGCAAATGCTGAGGGATTTTGTCACCACAAGATGTGCCTTAAAAGAGCTCCTGAAGGAAGCACTAAACCTGGAAAGGAAAAACCAGTACCACCTACTGCAAAAACATACCAAAATGTAAAGACCATCATCAACACTATGAAGAAACTGCATCAACTAACGGGCAAAATAACCAACTAGCATCATAATGACAGGATCAAATTCACACAGAACAATATTAACCTTAAATGTAAACAGGCTAAATGCCCTAATTAAAACACCCAGACTGGCAAATCGGATGAAGCGTCAAGACCCATTGGTGTGCTGTATTCAGGAGACCCATCTCATGTGCAAAGACACACATAGGCTCAAAGTAAAGGGATGGAGGAATATTTACCAAGCAAATAGAAAGCAGAAAAAAGCAGGAGTTACAGTCTTAGTAAAAAGAAGGGCATTACATAATGGTAAAGGGATCAATGCAACAAGAAGAGCCAACTATCCTAAATATTACTCACCCAATACAGGAGCATCCAGGTTCATAAAGCAAGTTCTTAGAGACCTACAAAAAGACTTAAATTCCCATACAATAATAGTGGGAGACTTTAACACCCCACTGTCAATGTTAGACAGATCAATGAGACAGAAAATTAACAAGGATATTCAGGATTTGAACTCAGCTCTGGGACAAGCGGACCTAATAGACATCTACAGAACTCTCCACCGCAAATCAACAGAATATACATTCTTCTCAGCACCACAAAGCACTTATTCTAAAATCAACCACATAATTGGAAATAAAACACTCCTCAGCAAATGCAAAAGAACGGAAATCATAACATATAGTCTTTCAGACCACAATGCAATCAAATTAGAACTAAGGATTAAGAAACTCACTCAAAACCACACAGCTACATGGAAACTGAACAAGCTGCTCCTGAAAGACTACTAGGTAAATGACAAAATTAAGGCAGAAATAAGTAAGTTTTTTGACAGCAGTGAGAACAAAGACACAATGTACCAGAATATCTTGGACACAGCTAAAGCAGTGTTTAGAGGGAAATTTATTTACCCACAAGAGAAAGTGGGAAAGATCTAAAATTGACACCCTAACATCACAATTAAAAGAACTAGAGAAGCAAGAGCAAACAAATTCAAAAGATAGCAGAAGACAAGAAATAACTAAGATCAGAAGAGAACTGAAGGAGATAGAAACACAAAAAACCCTTCAAAAAATCATTGAATCCAGGAACTGGTTTTTTGAAAAGATTAACAAAATAGACCTCTAGTCAGACTAATAAAGAAAAAAGAGAGAAGAATCAAACAGACACAGTAAAAAAATGATAAAGGGAATGTCACCACTGATTTCACTGAGAAACAAACTACCCTCAGAAAATAGTATAAACAGCTCTATGCAAATAAACTAGAAAATCTAGGAGAAATGAATAAATTCCTAGACACATACACCCTCCCAAGACTACACCAGGATGAAGTCAAATTCCTGAACAGACCAATAACAAATTCTGAATTGAGACAGTAATTAACAGGCTACAAACCAAAGAAAGCCCATCGGATTCGCAGCTGAATTCTACCAGAGGTATAAAGAGGAGCTGGTACCATTCCTTCTGAAACTCTTGCAAACAATTCAAAATGAGGGACTCCTCTCTAGCTCATTGTATTAGGCCAGCATCATCCTGATACCAAAACCTGGAAGAGACACAACCAGAAAAGAAAATTTCAGGCCAATATCCCTGATGAACATTGATGCAAAAATCCTCAATAAAATACTGGCAAACCAAATCCAGCAGCACATCAAAAAGCTTATCCACCACAATCAAGTCTGCTTCATCCCTGGGATGCAAGGCTAGTTCAACATATGCAAATCAATAAACATAATCCATCACATAAACAGAACCAAGGATAAAAACCACAAGATTATCTCAGTAGATGCAGAAAAGGCCTTCAATAAAATTCAACACCCCTTCATGCTATACACTCTCCATAAACTAGGTATTGAAGGAATATATCTTGAAATAGTAAGAGCTCTTTATGACAAACCCACAGCCAATACACTGAATGGGCCAAATCTGGAAGCATTCCCTTTGAAAACCCCTATGGACAAGGATGCCCTCTCTCACCACTCCTATTCAACATAGTATTGGAAGTTCTGGCCACAGCAATCTGGCAAGAGAAAGAAATAAAGGTACTCAAAAAGAAAGAGAGGAAGTGAAATTATCTCTGTTTGCAGATGACATTGTATATTTAGAAAACCCCATCATCTCAGCCCAACATCTCCTTAAGCTGAAAAGCAACTTCAGCAAAGTCTCAGGATAGAAAATCAGTGTTGCAAAAATCACAAGCATTTCTACATGAGTGAACTCCCATTCACAATTACTACAAAGAAAATAAAATACATAGGAATACAACTTATAAGGGATGTGAAGGATCTCTTCAAGAAGAACTATAAACAACTGCTCAAAAAAATAAGAGAGGAAACAAACAAATGGAAAAAATTCCATGCTCATGGATAGGAATAACCAATATCGTGAAAATGGCCATACTGCCCAAAGTTATTTATAGATTCAATGCTATCCCCATCAAGCTACCATCGCCTTTCTTCACAGAATTAGGAAAAAAACTACTTTAAATTTCATATGGAACCAAAAAAGAACCTGTATAGCCAAGACAATCCTAAGCAAAAAGAACATAGTTGGAGACACCACACTACATGACTTCAAACTATACTACAAGGCTACATTAACCAAAACAGCATGGTACTGGTACCAAAACAGATATATAGACCAATGGAACAGAACAGAGGCCTCAGAATTACCACCACACATCTACAACCATATGATCTTTGACAAACCTGATAAAAACAAGCAATGGGGAAAGGATTCCCTATTTAATAAATGGTATTAGGAAAACTGGCTAACCATATGCAGAAAACTGAAACTGGACCCTTTCCTTACGCTTTATACAAAAATTAACTCAAGATGGACTAAAGACTTAAATGTAAGACTTAGAACCATAAACACCCTACAAGAAAACCTAGGCAATACGATTCAAGATATAGGCAAGGGCAAAGACTTCTTGACTAAAACACCAAAAGCAATGGCAACAAAACCCAAAATTTACAAAGGAGATCTAATTAAAGAGCTTCTGCACAGCAAAGGAAACTATCATCAGAGTGAACAGGCAACCTACAGAATGGGAGAAAATTTTTGCAATCTCTTCATCTGACAAAGGGCTAATATCCAGAATCTACAAGGAACTGAAACAAATTCACACACTGGGGCCTATTATGGGGAGGGGGAAGGGGAAAGGGATGGCATTGGGAGTTATACCTGATGTAAATGACGAGTCGATGGGTGCGGACGAGTTGATGGGTGCAGCACACCAACATGGCACAAGTATACATATGTAACAAACCTGCATGTTGCGCACATGTACCCTAGAACTTAAAGCATAATTTAAAAATAAATAAATAAAATAAAGATAAGCTATTTTTCAGTAGCAAAGACAGCAATAAGAAATTAATCAATTTAGGTCAAATTACTTTTGTACTTAAAAATGTTAGTTTTAAATAAGTTATTCAGCCAGGGTGAAAGCAATCAGCACTGTTGTAAATGAAAACATGTTTGAATTAAAACAATTAGGCTGGAAAAAAAAAAAAAACTTAAGGCACACCTGTATACAGTGAAAAACATTAAAATGTAAGAAATAAAAAAAAACAAAAAAAAAAAAACAAATTTACAAGAAAATACAACCCCATCAAAAAGTGGATGAAGGATATGAATCACACTTTTCAAAAGAAGCCATTTATGAGGCCAAGAAACATATGGAAAAAAGCACATCATCACTGCTTATTAGAGAAATGCAAATCAAAACCACAATGAGATACCATCTCTCGCCAGTTAGAATGGTGATCATTAAAAAGTCAGGAAAAAACAGATGCTGGAGAGGATGTGGAAAAAATAGGAATGTTTTTTCATTGTTCGTGGCAGTGTAAATTAGTTCAACCATTGTGGCAGACAATTTAGCAATTCCTCAAAGATATTACTGGGTATATACCCAAAGGATTATAAATCGTTCTACTATAAAGAGACATGCACATGTATGTTTATTGCAACACCATTCACAATAGCAAGCATTTGGAGCCAATCCAAATGCCCATCAATGATAGACTGGATAAAGAAAATGTGGCACTTTTACACCATGGAATACTATTCAGCCATAAAAAAGGATGAATTCTTGCCCTTTGCAGGGACACGGATGAAGCTGGAAACCATCATTCTCGGCAAACTAACACAGGAACAGAAAACCAAACACTGCATGTTCTCACTCATAACTGGGAGTTGAACAATGAGGACACGTGGGTACAGCAAGGGGAACATCACACACCAGGGCCTGTCGGGGGTGGGGGCAAGGGGAGGGATAGAATTAGGAGAAATAACTAATGTAGTTGATGGGTTGACAGGTACAGCAACACCATGGCACATATATAACTGTGTTAACAAACCTGCACATTCTGCACATGTATCCCAGGACTTAAAAGTATAATAAAAATAAATAAATAGTGCTCACTTGGGCAGCATATATACTAAAAAATAAATAAAAAATATTTATTTGATTTAATACATTTTTAAAAATTTGATTAAATAAAATTAATAAATTTATTAATTAAATTGCTAAGTAGATTAATAAAAGTATTGGCTACATTGATAATTAAATTATTAATTATAAATTTACTAAAAATTTAATAATCTTAAAAATGAATTTAATAAAAATATAAATAAAATTATTTAACACATTTACATTTATTTTAGTGTCTCTTTTTACATTTTTGCTTGCAGTTTAAGTTGTATTTTTCAAAGAATTTATTCATTTATCTGAGTTTTCAAAATTAGTGGGATAAAGTTTTCTTAATATTTTCTTAATATTACTTTAATTTCTGTCAAATCTAGTCTTAATTTTTCTTTCATTCTTGATATCTGCTATTTGCATCTCACTATATTTTTTTAATCAGTCTAGCTGGGAATTTGTCATTTGTACACTTTCAGGAAATCACCTTTTTGCAATGTAGATTAAAAAAAATTAAGAGGAAATTTTAGACTGGGCATAGTGCTCTTGCCTGTAATCCCAGCCCTTTGGGAAGCCAAGACAGGAGGGTCACTTGAGGCTGGGAGCTGGGGCTGAAGACCTGCTGAGGCAACATAGCTGAGACCTTGACTCTACAAAAAATTAAAAACTAGCTATGTGTGGTAGCATGTGCCTATAGTATAGTTCTAGCTACTTGGGAGCCTGAGGTTGGAGGATTACTTTTGCCTAGGATGTCCAGGTCGCAGTTATCTGTGATCTCAGCACTGCATTCCAGCCTGGGAGTAGGAGCTGACCCACCCATCCCAATGACAGACTTCCAGAGCTGCACTTTTAACCATGAGTCTAACCAAACTGACAACAGTGACCATTCAGTCTGAAATCTTTATGATGAGCTGGTACTATTGAGAGGTGAAGTCAGCGGGGCTTCTGGGTTGGCTGGGGACTTGGAGGACTTTTCTGCCTAGCTGAAGGATTGTAAATGCACCAATCAGCACTCTGTAAAAACAGACCAATCAGCACTCTGTAAAATGGACCAATCAGCTCTCTGTAAAATGGACCAATCAGCAGGATGTGGGTGGGGCCACATAAGGGAATAAAAGCAGGCTACCCGAGCCAGCAGCCGTAACGTGCTGAGGTGTGGTTTCACAGTGTGGAAGCTTTGTTCATTTGCTGGCGTTAAATTGCTGCTGCTTACTTTTTGGTTTGCGCTGTTTTTATGAGCTGTAACACTCACCGAGAAGATCTGCATTTTCACTCCTGAAGCTAGAGAGACCAGTAACCCACCAGGGGAAAGAAAGGACTCCGTAGGCGCTGCCTTTAAGAGCTGTGACCCTCACTGTGAAGGTCTGTGGCTTCACTCCTGAAGTCAGGAAGACCAGGAACCCACCGGAAGGAAGAAACTCCAGACACATCTGAACACCTGAAGGAATAAACTCCGGACACACCAACTTTACAAACTGTAACACTCAGTGCAAGGGTCTGCAGCTTCATTCTTGAAGTCGCGAGACCAAGAACCCACTGGAAGGAACCAATTCCGGACACACTACGGTGGGTGATGTTGCCTATGTTGTGTAAAGCAACCTTTATGATTGCCTTACAAGGTAGTTATTCTTCCTTCCCCTTTTTTGTAAAGTAATGAACTGAAGAATCATAATTGATTCAATTGACTGTGATAACTCACATGGAGGAATCATTTTAAAATTCATGTTTGTGTGATTTCAAAGCCCACAGCGTTCTAGCTACTGTATTGCAGAGTTAAATTTACCTGATTACCAAATACTTTGAATTCTTGGATAGAAATTTTCCAGTTATTTTAAGAATGTATTAATTACTGTGATAAATTCCAAATCTCAGAGAAAAAAATGATAATATATAACTCATGGCGGGCGCACTGTGTACATCTTTTTTTTTCTTTTGAGATGGAGTCTCCCTCTGTCGCTTAGGCTGGAGTGCAGTGGCACGATCTTGGCTCACTGCAAGCTCTGCCCCCCAGGTTCACGCCATTCTCCTGCCTCAGCCTCCCCAGTAGCTGGGACTACAGGCACCGCCACCACCCCTGACTAACTTTTTGAATTTTTGGTAGAGACAGGGTTTCACCGTGTCTTGATCCCCTGACCTCGTGATCCACCCGCCTCAGCCTCCCAAAGTGCTGGGATTACAGGCGTGAGACACTGTGCCTGGCTTTAATTTTTAAATTTTAAATTATCTAGTGCTTTGTCCCTTTATAATAGTACGGGGAGGTGTTTAATAGGAGATAATTGTCAATTTGTTTCAGATCTCTACCTTTAAGGAGAAAAAAGAAAGAGAAAATACTCATTTTTCAGCTCAATAATCTTTTCAGCACACTGCTGCCTTTCAGCTTGAAATTATTGCTGATTTTTACTTTTATGAAAGATTAATAGTAAGTTTACTTTTTAAAGAGTTTTCATCTGTTAGCACATTTGATTAGCCTCATATACTTGGGAGACAGGGCATCTATTACAATCTGTGTTGTATAAACCAGTGAGGCATAAAAATGTTAACAGATTTGCCTAAGATGTCAAAGTGATTCAAAGAGAACCCACCGATCTCTGACGGCCAACCTGCGTGAGCCCTGCTGCGCCCTGCTGCATAAGTCATAAAGTCATAGCTTAATATCCGAATATGAGGACACTGTCAGGAGAAACACGTTTTGAACCACAGTTACAACTCCTTTGAAGTTTTTTTTAGGACGGAGTCTCGCTCTGTTGCCCAGGCTGGAGCGCAGAGGCGCGATCACTCGGCTGGGGTATGAAGGTATTAGCCAGGATGGTCTTGATCTTCTGATCTCGTGATCCACCTGCCTCAGCCTCCCAAAGTGCTGGGATTACAGGTGTGAGCCACTGCACTCGACCCCTGTACATCTTTATAAAATTTTAATCATCTAAAAGAGTGAATTAAGTATAGTAAGTACCTAGAAAAGGTCGGGTGCGGTGGCTCACGCCTGTAGTCCCAGAACTTTGGAAGGCAGGTGGATTCAGGAGGTCAGGAGATCGAGACCATCCTGGCTAACACGGTGAAACCCCGTGTCTACTAAAAATACAAAAAAAAAAAAAATCAGCCAGGCGTGGTGCGGGCGCCTGAGTGTCCCAGCTACTTGGTAGGCTGAGCCAGGAGAATGGCTTGAACCCGGGAGGCGGAGCTTGCACTGAGCCGAGATCGCGCCACTGCACTCCAACCTGGGACGCAGAGCGAGACTCTGTGTCCAAAAAAAAAAAAAAAAAAAGTACCTAGAAAAGCAATACATTAATTAAACATTATGAAAGTATAATGTTCTCTAAAAAACTGACGTGTTTAATGATAAGACTCTGGATTTTGCCATCTGTTGCTTATTGATTGTGTATGGCATTGAACAACGCATATGGTTCCCAAGTTTTTGAGAGAATGTAAGAAATAAAATAGCATAAGAAGGAATAAATGCCGAGCAAATAGCTCTCAATAAATATAATTTCCACAATTTTATTGATGAGATTTTCCACAAAACTACCTTCCTTCTGCAATTTATATAGAAAAATAAATCTTGAATTAATTGCCCTTTGTCTTCTTTCTGAATTCACTTCTGGAACAATTTTTATCTACTCCTCTGGTATCTGTCTCTGGAGACCAAGTGATAGGCAGGAGCCTCCCAGAAAACGGCCAGGCAGTGAAGTACAGCTGGGATAAGGAGAGGAGCACAGAAGAGAAAAATTTAAGTTGTAACTCTATGAATACGTTGTGGAGAATACTGCCATGATTAAAACTCACTGAGTATAAAAACATATTTGGAAATAAACAGGAGTAGACTGAAAGCAAACCAAAAGAGAAAGAAGAGAAAGAGAAAAAGTGAAAGGAAATGAGTAAGATATTTACAAGGGAAAATCTCCTTTTGGGGAAGAGCTGGATTTAAATTATATTCTAATGAAGAAAATGTGATGAAATTGAAATTTAAAACTCCTGCCTTCCATGTGTTCTTTTCCTGTTTTGGGAGAGATATATATATATATATCCATTTATAACTAATATATGTGAAAATTTTAATAAATCACTACTTTTTTTCATCGTTCTAATGAAACTTCCCTCCTCTCAGAAATTGCTAATGTATATTTTTAAATATACTCCACAAATTGGAAAGTGTGTTACTGTATATAGTAGCCAGAGAAAACTAGTATAAAATATTTTCTTTCTTTACAAAAAATATTCTGGTGCACTAAGAACAGTTAACCTGAGATCTATTCTTTTTTCTTAATGGCTCTCTTATTAAACAACTATCTGTTGAGTGTTTACTACAATCTAGTATTGTTGTAGTTACTGGAGACAGCAGGTAAGGTAATTCTAACTTATTGTCCAGTAAAACTGGCTCCTACTGTTCTTTATGAGTATTTCAGTATTCTTGAACAATTTCACATTATCTGGTACAAAAATATCCATTAGCTTAGACATAAACATATATATGTATAAATATATGTATTTAAATGTAAAGAGGTATTTTATTATTTCTGTATAACATCCTTGTCTGAATATGTCTCAAAGTCATGGACTAGGCAATCAGCCATATATCCTTCCATGGTTGTCCTAATATCAAAATGGAAATTTATTATAATTTATAATATATTTTAAAATATAAGAAAATATTTTGAAAATCCATGAAAATATTTTGAAAATCCATATGTATCAGTACTAATTAATCCTAATTTACACAGGGAATGACTGACCTCAAAGTTTTAATTGATTTCATTTTTTATTCAAAGCCCTGTAATTAAAAATACATATTTCTATGGCCTGTATTTCAATTTTTCTAACTCGTTTTCTTAATACAAAAAATTCATTTAAGCATTCAATAAATCAGTATTATATTAAAAGAGTTATTCCAGCAAACCCTAAGCTTATTAGAAATTCTGTTTTATCCAAATGTCTATTTACTGAATTATGAGGGACATTTAATTTCCAATCTAACACTTTGGGCATATTTTTATATCAAAATTATCCCAAAAGTATAGATGAGAAAACAGAAAGCAGAGCACAGGGGAGGAGAACAAAGTGGGTAAGAATTCTGAGAAGGAAAATACTTCTGGTGGTAAATGAGCACCCAGGAATGTCTGTTGAGGCAATGACAGTGATGCGATTGCATTAACCATCATGGGCCGTCTTGATGTAACCTGTGCTGTAAAGATGCTCATGTTTTATGTCAGTGAGAAAAAAGCATCTATTAAAAATGATCTGCTGGGTTTTTGTAGTTGCTGCTTTTGTTGCAGTGATGGTGATGGTAATTAATCTGTGCACACTATCATTTTTGAAAAATTACTTAATTTTTTAATGAAATGGAACCATAAAACTTGCAGATTTAAGGAAAAATTGGATTTTCTGAAAACATATTTGTGTTTATTTTGAAACCAAATAGGATTAAAATATATCATATTCACTATCTTGATTGTGGTGGTTGTTTCATAGGCTTATAAATAGATGAAAACTTATCAAATTATATACTTTAAATATGTATGGTTTCTTGTGTGTCAGTTCTATCTCAATAAAGCTATTATAGGCACACTGGGGCCTCACCTCAACATAAAACTGTTCTGAGGTCTTGTCCTTTGAAAAAACCCTTTGGTGACTTTCAAAATATGACAATAATCTGACCAGTCACTCAAGTTACAAAGATCCCTTGACCAGCTTTATACTGAACTATACAACATGATAGTTTTATAATGAGGTTGTAATGAATGAACAAATGCTCATGGTAATTTGAGTGTTGTTTTATACTATATAAATGTCTCTTGAGTAAGACAGGAATTGTAAAGCTTTTATGAGTTCATGCTCATTCAAATAAAGTATAGTCAGCTTGATGATGTAAAGTCAAATTAGTCAATGTGCAGATTAATAACAGCAAGA
Source organism: Theropithecus gelada (assembly GCF_003255815.1). Taxonomy (NCBI): domain Eukaryota; kingdom Metazoa; phylum Chordata; class Mammalia; order Primates; family Cercopithecidae; genus Theropithecus; species Theropithecus gelada. The sequence goes on along the minus strand of NC_037672.1, from coordinate 185,673,148 downwards.
TAGTAAAATTATTTCATTTGTGAAAGTCACTTGAATTCTAAAAAGTCAGTGAAAATTATTTTCAAAAGGTCTCTATTTGGCTGGGAATTAAACAACAATGGATAATATATTATGTCACAAAATGAGAATAATTCTTGAGGTAATCAACTTGATTAACATTGAACTACAGGCAACCTCAGTTTTCTGAGTTTTGTGGAGGAAGAGTAAAAAAATGAAGCTTAATGTACCCTTCAGTTATTAGGAAACTATTAAATTTACATACAGTATCTCTTATAGAAGCTGGGAATATAAAAAATACATACTTTCAAATACCATAACTCTTTATTTACAGGTTATAGATCCCAGAACCTACATGCCTTGTCTTAAAATAGTTTACATATAGAATTTATGCCTTACATTGAACCGGGAAGAAATGGAACACTTGAACAGACCAATAATGAGTAACAAGATTGAATCAGTAATAAAATGTCTATCAACAAAGAAAAGCTTAGTAACAGATGTCTTGAGTCCTAAATTTTACCAAAATAGTAAAGAAGAAATAATGCCAATTCTTATTGAATTATTCCAAAAAAGTGAAGAGGTAATTCTTTCTAACTCATTCTATGAGATCATCATTACCCCACTGATTCCAAAATCAGACAAGTACTCAGCAGAAAAAGAAAACAACAAGCCAATACCACAGTGAACAAAGATATAAAAATACTCAACAAAATACTAGTAAACCAAATATTACATCAAATCAAAAAATAATACATGATGATCAAGTAATGTTTATCCCAGGAATGCAAAGATACTTCATCATACATAAATCAATAAATGTGTTATATCACATCATTAGAATAAAGGACAAAACCATATGATAATCTCAGTAGACATAGAAAAAGCATTTGGTAAAATTTAGTGTTCCTTGAAGATAAAAACACTAAAAACATTAGGCATAGAATTAACATAGCTCAACATAATAAAGGCCATGTATGACAAACCCACAGCTAACATTATACTGAATGGGGCAGTGTGGAAAGCCTTTCCTCCACAACTAGAAAAAGAGAAGTATGCCCACTTTTTATCACACTTATTCAAAAATAGTACTGAAAATCCTAGTTGGAGCAACCAGGCAAGAGAAAGTAATAAAAGGCATTCAAGTAGGAAAAGAGCAAGTCAAATTGTCTGTTTTTTTTCAGATGACATAGTCTTAGATATGGGAAAATCTAAAGATTCTTCCAAAAAACTCTTAGTATGGATAAACAATTTTAGTACATTTGCAGGATTCAAAATCAGCATACAAAAACCAGTATCTTTTTTATACATTAATAACAAACTAGCTGAAAAGGAAATCAAGAAGATAATCTCATTAAAATAACTACGAAAAATAAAATGGAATACCTAGGAATAAATTTAGCTGAGGAGGTGAACTACTTCTACAATAAAAACTGCAAAACATTGATGAAGGCAAATAAAAAAGACACAAACAAATGGAAAGATATCCCATGCTCAGGTATCAGAACAATTAAGATTATTAAAATAGCTATATTACAAAAAGGGATCTGCATATATATTGCAATCCCCATCTAAATACCAACATCATTCTTCACAGAAAAAAAATCTAAAATTTATATGAAACCAAAAAACACCCCAAATAACCAAAACAATACCAAGTAAAAAGAACAAAGCTGGAGCATAACACTACCTTGACTTTAAAATATACTACAAAGCTATAGTAATCAAAACAGCGTGGCATTAGTATAAAGCCAAACACAACACAATAAAGAACACAGAAATAAATCCAATCCACTTATTTATAGCAAAATTACTTTTAACAAAGTACCAAGAACATTCATTGAGTAAAGGACAGTTGCTTCAGTAAGTGGTGCTGAGAAAACTGGATATCCATATGCAGAAAAATGGAAACTAGATTAATGAAAACTAGATTCTTAGCTCTCACCAAATACAAAAGAAAAAATAAAATCAAAATCGATAAAAGACTTGAACATAACATCTGAAACTGTAAAACTACTAGAAGAAAGCATGGGGGAAATGCTTCAGGACATTGATCTAGGCAAAGATTTTTATAGCTAAGACTTGAAAAAAACAGGCACCAAAACAAAAAAATAGGCAAATGGAACTATATTAAACTAAATCCTGCTGTACATGAAAGAAACAATCAACAGAGGGAAGAGACAACCTGTGGAATGGGAGAAAATATTTGCAAACTATTCATCTGACCAGGGACTAATATGCAAAATATGTAATTAACATGAATAACTCAATGGGAAAAAATAGCAATAACATTAAAAAGTAGGCAAAAGATCTGAACAGACATTTCTCAAAAGGAGACATATAAATGGTCAACAAGTATATGATAAAATACTGAATGTCACTAATCACTAGGGAAATGCAAATCAAAACTACAACGAGATACCATCTCACTCCAGTTAGAACAGCTATTTTCAGGCCAGGTGCGGTGGCTCACATCTGTAATCCCAGCACTTTGGGAGACTGAGGCAGGAGGATCACTTTAGGTTGGGAGTGAGAGACTAGCCTGACCAACGGGGAGAAGCCCTGTCTCTACTTAATATACAAAATTAGCCAGGTGTGGTGGTGCATGCCTGTAATCCAAGCTACTAGGGAGGCTGAGGCAAGAGAATTGCTTGAACCTGGGAGGCAGAGGTTACAGTGAGCTGAGATGGTGCTATTGCACTCCAGCCTGGGCGATAAGCAAGATCTCTGAAACAAAAAGAACAGCTATTTCCAAGACAAAAAAAAATTGTGAGGATACAAAAAAAGGAGAACTCTGAAACACTATTAATGGCAAAGTAATTTAGTACAGCTATTGCAGAAAAAAATATGGAGGTTTCTCAAAAAACTAAAAATAGACCTACTTTATGATCCAGCAATCACACTACTGAACATTTATCCCAGAGAAAAGAAATCAGTGTATCAAAGGGATAACTGCATCCTCAGGTTTACTGAAGTGCTATTCACAATAGCAAAGATAAGGAATCAAATTAAGTGTCTATCAATGAATGCATAAATAAAGAAAATGTAGTACATATAAACAATGCAATAGTATTTAGCCATAAAAAAGAATGAAATCCAGTCATTTGCAGCAACAGGGATGGAACTGGAGAACGGTGTGTTAAGTGAAAAAGCCAAGTACAGAAGGACAAATATTACATGTTTGTACACACATGCAGAAGCTAAAAACGTTGATCACATGGAAGTAGAGAGTAGAATGATAGTTACTACAGGCTGGGAAATGGAGTGTGTGTTTGGAGTAGGGGGCAAGAAAAGGGTTTGGATAAAGGGTAAAAACATACAATTAAACAGGAAAAAAAGTTCTTGTGTGAGATAGTTTAGGGTGACTATAGTTAACAATAATTTACTGTATATTTAAAAATAGCTAGAAGAGATACGAAATGTTTCCAGCAAAAATAAATGATAAATGTTCATAGTGGTGGATATTGTAAATACTCTGATTTAATTGTTGCACGTTGTATGCATGTATCAAAAGGTCACTTGTACTCCATAAATCTACAGTTATTATGTGTCAATAAAAATTAATAAATAATTTTAAGCAAATAACCAGTGTTGGTAAAGAATGTGGAGAAACTGAAACACTTGAGTATTGTCGGTAGGAAAGTAACATTGTGCAACTTTATGGACATGAGTATGGCAATTAAAAAAATTAATCCCAGTGTTGAGTGTATATCCACAAGAATTGAAAGTTCTCAAAGAGATATTCGCATATCCATGTCCACTGCAGCAATAATTGCAGTAGTCAAAAGGTAGAAGCAACATGAATGCCCTTCAAGACATGAATGAATAAAGAAACTATAACATATACATACAAGGAGTACTATTCAGTTTTAAAGGAAGGAAATCTTGCCATATTGACAACTTGGAGGAGTCTTGAGGATATTATGCTAAGTAAATTAAGTCGGTCACCAAAAGACAAATGCATCATTTCACTTATTTGAGGTATCTAAAGTAGTCAAACTCATAGAAACAGAAGGCAGAATGATGGTCATCAGAATCTGAAGCAGGGGTATCCAATCTTTTGGTTCCCCTGGGCAACATTGAAAGAAGAATTGTCTTGGTCCACAAATAAACTAACACTAACAATAGCAGATGAGCTTTAAATAAAAGGTCCATGCATAAATAATAAATATCATAATGTTTTAAGAAAGTTTACGAATTTGTGTTGGGCTGCATTCAAAGCCATCCTGGGCTGCACAGGTCGGACAAGCTTGGTCTAAAGGGAGGACACAGGGAGTTATGGATGTAGAGTTCCCATTTTGCAAGATGAAAAGTTATACAGATACGTTGCACATTAGTGTGCATATAGTTAACACTACTGTAGACTTAAAAATAGTTGACATGATAAATCTTATGTGTTGTGTTTTTAACAACAATTTAAAAATGCCACAATACTTCCATAAGTAATAACGTGTTATGCTGGCATCTCAAAAAAAGATAATTAAATGGAATAGAATACAACCTTCATGAGTAGATTCAACTACAATCAGAAATCCGGTGTATTACAGTGATTTATCGTCATAGGGACAAAATGTAATCTTCATAATAAATGGAGATGGACAACTAGACAGCCATTTGGAAAGGGTAAATTTAGATCCAATCACCATCCTGTATATAACTCCCAAGGGGATAAGAGTTCTAAATTTAGATGATTAGGTACAAAAATCTTACAAGAAAACACGTGAAAATATTTTCATCATCTAGCCACAAAACATGACTTTCTAACTATAATAATAAATCCAGCTGCAATAAAATATAAGATTAATTAATTAATGTCCATAAATATAAGAAGTTACATGGCTAAAACAACGTAAGTAATGTCAAAAGACAAATGATACTCTGGGGAAGATATCTGCAAGATATATCAGAGATTAAAGGCTAACACCCCTCACTTATTTAAAAAGCTTTTTTAAAATTTAGGAGGCAAACTAGCAAAAATGTTATAGAAATTTTAAAATTTGAAATTTTATATAAGAATGGACAAAAATATGATTTTCAAAAAGATATTAAAGATCCTTTATACGTATATAAAAATATACCCAACTTCACTCATAATAACAAAAATGCAAATTAAAATAATACTCAGGTACCGTTTTTTACCCATCTCCGATCAGATTGACACAAATTGAAAGCCTTAACAATACGCTCTGTGTTGAGAATGTGGAAAGCCACTCTCAACATTGCTGCTGGAAACGCAAAGTGGAATTCCTGTGGAGGGGAATTCGCATCTGTACAACTAAGCTATATATGCATTTACCCTTCCACTTAGAAATTTCACATTTAAGAATTGATTCCACAGGTAAACCTCCAACAACATAAAAATGCACATACTCGATGTTAGTCATTGCAGTATTATTTGTAATTGGAAATATATTGGAAACTACCAGAATACCTAACCATGGGAGATTCATTATATCTACTTCGGCACACACGTACAACAGAACACTGTGCATCTGTAAAAAAGGATGAGGAAGTTTTCTATGAATTGATAGGGAGTTCTTTGTAGGAGATATTACCAGATGAAAAAATCAAAACATAAAAGAATGCCGTATCAAATATCCTAACTTTTGTGTGACAAAGAGGAAAACATGCATATATCTGCTTATTGCTACAAAAAGAAGCAGATAAATCAGAAAACGATGAAGTTGTTTAAAGAGTTGGAGAGGAGTATGAATGGGAAAGGACAGGATTGGGGTGGGCCTTCTGTGAGTATATGTTTTTGCGCATTTTGACCTTGGATAGTGTCTTGGTCTATTTTGCTTTGCTGTAACAGAATAGCTGAGACTGGGTAATCTATAAACAACGAAAGATTTATTTGGCATGTGATTTTGGTGGCTGGAAAATCCCGGATGGGGCAACTGCATCTGTTGAGGACCTCGGGCTGTTTTCACTTATGGTGGAAAGTGGAAGGGGAGCCAGTACATACAAAGAGATTGCATGGTGACAAAGGAAACTGGACAGTGAAACCAAGAAAACCAGGTTTTGTTTTTTTTTTTTTAACAGTCTCCTCTCTGGGAACCTAATCCCTGTTCTTAGGAGAGCTCACTCACCTCAGTGGGAGGACATTAATCTATGCCCTACCTTGGAACACTGCCATATCAGGGATCACATTTCAACATGAGTTTTGGTGAGGACAAACCATATTCACACCACAGCAGATAGCATGTTAATACTACATATATTTAAAATATATTTAAGTCAATCAAAATGAGAAAGGAATAAAAGAAAGCTCTAAAATATAAGTAAACTTTTAAAAATTAACTTGACTTTATTTCAAATGACTATCACAAGCACCCTGAAGGAGAAAGGCAGAGAGATACAGGGCCACATAGCTCAGAGAAAACTAATCCTATTAACTTATAAATACAACGGTTTATTATACTCAGTCTTAAAGAAAAGTTAGAGTACAGCAAAGCAGTTGAAAATAAGTTATTTTGAGGTAGGTTATTGTAGAGGTATTGGTAGAGCAATACTAAAACTTTTGAGATGTATTCCAGGATTGAACACATAGATCAATGTGTTGATGTCGTGGGGAGCTCAGGCTGGCCATGTTGATAAAAGGGCATCTAACTATGGAATGGAGGAGAGCAAAGAAAACCCTGCTGGTAGGATTGGAATTGGAAGTATTGCTGTGAGCTTTGGTTCCTAAAATACATGTGTGTATGTGTATGTTCATGACTGTTTATGTGTGTATGGACATACATACGTGTGTGTGTGTGCATATATTTCCTAGGTTTAGTCTCTGGAAGGACCATGATGTATATGCACTCCAGTAACAATGGACATACTAAATGCCAAGATCTGGAAACCAGAGTTCCTCAGAAAAATGGCTCATTACAGGGCTGGGACAAGACAATACAAGATGAGCCAAGTCTGTAGTTCTGCCAAAAAGTAAGGAAGTGCTTAAAAAATGATGGGGTCTATTGCGGAAGCCAACTTGAGTAGCTTCCCACCACAGTGTTCCAATGAGTGCATCTGAATGATACACCATTAAAAAATACCCTGAGTCCATATTAATAATAAATAAATAAATAGGGTTAAGGGGGGCTCTTTGTTACAGTAGAATGGTTAAGGGTGACTTCAAGAAGGGAAAGAAGTGCTGGGTGAACGATCATCCTTTGGCAAGCACCAGGGCCAACAGTGTGTTAGGCAAGGCTTATGGATGGGTGCTAAATCTAGGGAAAGATTTTATGAAGAACAGGATATTTGCCTTGCCTTAAAGAATCTTCCCTCAATCTGCAATTAGGTGGAAGGGAGAAAAAGCAAATAGTAATTACACAATGGAGAAATTTGGCAACACTTTGACCAGGTGATGAAATTAACATTACCAATGGAAGAACACGTGGCAGTGATGGGTCTCCAGATATGCTACACTGTGAAGAGTGTAATGCTAAGTATTTCATATTTGGACCAGGAATACATCATTTCAGTGTAATTATAATAACTGGACTAACTAACACATTCAAAATGAGGAACATTCTGTTAAAATAGAGGGATTTTAAAAAATCAACATAATGCAAGATAAAGAAATATGTGGATATGGTCTAGATTAAAGGAAGTTAAAGAGGTGTGGCAACTGAACATAATTCTTGACCCCAACTGGACCCGATTCTGAAGGGGGGAAATGGTATAAAGGACATTATTAAGTCAAATAGAATAAAATGAATAAGAAATTAAATGTATTCTATGAACTAGAAATTGATGAAGCCGATCCCTGTTCCTAGGTAATATAATGTAAACCGAAGGAGTCCTGGTAAAGGGCCATGATGTGTTACACTAGAATAGTTCAGAGAAAAAAAATTCACAGAAAGAGAACATGGGCAAAATACAATGCAAATGGAATAAAACGTTAATATTTCAAACTTGATGAAAGGCATACATATATTCTTTGTATGAATTTTACGTTTGAAATTTTTATAAATCTGAAATTATTACTAGTTTTTAATGGAGCTGTATAATATCACTGTGAATGTGAGTAATATATATTGGGAAACATTCTATTTGTCTCAAGTGAACCTGTAAATAAAATAGAAACCCAATTACATTCCTTTTGGGTGCTTTAAAAAATGTTATGGCCAGGTGCAGTGGCTCACACCTGTAATCCCAGCACTTTGGGAGGCATAGGCAGGAGGATCATGAGGTCAAGAGATCAAGACCATCCTGGCCAACATGGTGAAACCCCATCTCTACTAAAAATACAAAAATTAGCCAGGCGTGGTGGCACACGCCTGTAGTCCCAGCTACTCGGGAGGCTGAGGCAGGAGAATCGGTTGAACCCGGGAGGCAGAGGTTGCAGTGAGCTGAGATTGTGCCACTGCACTCCAGCCTGGGCAACAGACTGAGACTCTGTCTCTCTCACACACACACACACACACACAGAGTTACAAAATGGTTCTAAAGTTGATTGACAGAAGCAAACAGGCAAGAATAAGTAGACATTTATTGGAAAACACAAAGCAATGAGGAAGACATGATACCATGTGGTAAAAGAGATCATGAAGCCCACGTATAAAGACAGGGTGCAGCTGCTGAAAACGAGACACACAATGAGCACAGCAGAGAATCCCGCTCTGACTTAGGCCTACTACATGTAAAAAGAGGATTCTAAAATTAAACCGTAATACGTGCCAATAGGGCCTTAGTGCATTATTTATCCATATGTTTGGGAAATGGTTAATTAATTAGAAAAATGTCCAATGAATTCTTTACCTGTCCCATAAAATAGCATGATTGAGCTTTTATTTTTTTAATGCAGAAGAGACCATTAGTGAACATTAAAAAAGCTTTTGCAAATTAACTTCAGTAAAACATGATGGAAAAACGTAATAGTTGTGTAGTGATAGATGATTACAGCTGCACTCCTAAATAACCAACAGAAATATCATAAATAGATATTTGTGAAAATAGAAAAAGGGAATTAATGGGAAAACAACAAAAAAAATTGTTTCCATTAATGATTGTGAGAAACAGTCATTAATACTTACAGACCATAATTATTCTTAGATCTAACCTATGCACCCTTAGAACATTTGTTAGAACATCATAATTTAAAACAGTAAACACACGTTAGTGTCAAATTCAGGCTTACAAAGTGTCCTCATAATGGAGCAAGGTGCTCTCTGTTGGAGCATTTTAATTACAAATGGGATAAACTACTTCCTTTATCCCTTGGCAGATATTACAAAACTATAGTATAGTAGTTTTTCCTGATCTCTCGAGATTTTAATGAGCTTTTGAAAAGAATTCCTTTAATTATTAAAGTTTAAAACATGGCAACTGAAATACATGAATTTGAGTCAAGCATCTTACATTGTCTTCTCAATGAGGACTGAAATCAACACTTCCAAAATGCCAGGGATTCTAAACACATTTTGCTTTTCTCCTCCCTAGCATGAGGAGCAGGGGGTAACTTACCTAAAGTAGCAGCTTTTGTTGTAATTTAAGATTATTAGAAGGTAGACATAAATAGTGCACATCATCATACTGCTGAACTAATTGTAGGTTATAGTGAATTTTAACTTGTCACTAAAAATGGCCTTTTATTTCATGGGTCTGTACTGAAATTTATAAAAAATTATTCCTTCGCTTGCAAAATTGCTGAATATGCATATATGAAACAGATACAAAATTGGAAAAAAAATCTTTTTTCGTAATTTTCATATTTTTTGCTACCACGTTTTTCTTTGTTTTAGTAACTTTTGAGAGCTCACACTGTATTACAGCTCTAAAGACTTCTGGGGAAACTGGAAAGAGGATTTCTTAGAATTAATCCTCCAATTATGCTTAAGATGTGTGGGCTTATTATTTCAGGAAAGTTTTTTGAAATGAGATCTTAAAATCATAATTTTGATGGTTTCCTTCTTGGAGGTTAATGGCTTTTATGGATTACAATAATAGTGATTTTTTTTCCTGAAAGAAAAATAATTGATTTGTCAAGTTTAAGTTGATGTGGGTGGAGGGGTTAAGTGAGGACAGCAGCTCTAAGCTAAAAGAAGGAAGCATGCATTAACCTTGTGTATTTGCCCCAAGTCTTTTTTTCCATTAACAAAATGGAGTAAGAACATAAGCACACCATTTGTGAGTTTGGATGGACTTACTCTGTTTTCTAAGTTAGATCTCTTTATTTTCTTTGGTTTCATATTTTAGAATATCTCCAAGGGCCACTGGAAACTCCTGTCAGCTAGTTTTAATGTGTTCTTAACCATTTGAATAAGCTTGGCTCATTCACTGTGAGCAAGGAACCTCGTATTAGCGAACGCTGGGAACGAGCCAAGCCCGTTTTAAATTGCAGCACATCTCTCTGGCCTCCCAGAGTTAGGGAGCATTCTGATCACAGGCTTCGAGTTTTGGCTTGCTCTGTTCTGGACCCTGATGTGGTTCTTACGCTCTATGGACAATCAGGGGGTACTCACTTGAGCCACCGTCTCACTTCCAACAGGATGAATTTGGGTACTTGGTTTAGACACTGTATGCCAATTACGCCAATTATGCCTGTGTGATGAATGGGCTACGAAAGTGGGAGTGTGGTCATTTCCCCTTCTTTTATACCCATAGCAGAGTGTTAAAAGTAGGTTGTATGTTTTAGTCAATAAAAACTAGTCATTGTTTCTGATTACATGAAAGTCACAGTCACTACAGTTGAGAATATTTAATACATTTGTGAAGACTGGTTACAGTGACAAAACTAGCCTTATCACTAATCTGAATCTCAACATGACCAAAACCCAACGTTTTATCTCAATTCACCCCACGTTAACCCTCTTCTAATATTGAAAACCTCCAGCCTCCACATCTCTCCTTTCCATTCAAACACCAAGTTCTCTACCATCTTCCTTGGTAACAACGTCTTCTAGGTAAAATATTTGGGAAGATAGTACTATCCAATTAACATGGAATAGTCTACATTAATAAAAAAAGGAAAGACGAAACTTTGGGGTAATCATGTAATGCATGATTTCATTTGGTTTATTTATTACGGTCTATGATTTTTCTCAGGATGTAACAATCCCTGATAAGCCAAGGCAATACCCAGAATTTTAACAGTAACTTGCAACAAGGGCACTCAGAGGCCAGACTGCACTGAGATGGCCTCACACTCCAGTGTGGTCTGCACCTGAGTGTTAGCTCAACATTCCAACTCAAGAGCTATGTATATGTCCTGTGCTCAGATGAGCTCTATATTGTCTTCTTTTGTTTTTGTTTGTTTTTAAAATTAGGCTACTAAATGTAAACATCTTTCCTACTCCTGTTAATTGCAATTATATTAAGTAAATCATGTATTCCCCTACAGCTCTGTAATCAGTATGCACTATCTGATTCAGGAAATTAGAGGTGACTTTCCTGAAGTCTTTTAGTGTATATGGAAGTACAAATGCGTGAGACACATTGGAGATCGTGTTTAAGGTAAATGCATTAATTGTCAGAATTTAGCACAGTGAAAAGACAACCAAGCAGATATTCTGGAGCAGGATCTTCAAGTAAATACTTAACACTTGTCACTGTTTACTTCTCTAGTATGTAAATACAGGTAAAGCAGTTGAGCCTTAGTTCTGAGAATGAAACAATAATAACGATAGTAACAACAATTGTGAACATTTGCAGTTTTTAAAAATCTTATTTTTGGTCACATGAGAGGAATTCAAAATATAATACAGGGCAACCATATTAAATCCTTCCAAACCAGGAGAGGTATCAATAAATGTATCAATAACAATTTAAGAAGGATCAGAACTTGTTTATAACTACTTTTTGTTACTATCCATTTCAATTTTTCTCTTTCCCTTAATTCATAAAATTAACATTTCTCTTTGATAGCACTTGTTGGATTGAAAGTGAACAATATGCCAAAAAGAAAACAGACCTACCTGTGTAATTATCAGATGAAACAATCTAATGATTTTTTTTTTTTTTTGTCAAAGAAATATGAGTCACTGGTGAAGTGGCTAAGAGAATATGGGAGCAGATGCTGAAATAATAAACATCTTGCATTATTTCATTTAGAGGAAGCTTCACAAATACCATCATAAAATAAAGTACTTGGTGCACTCTGAAAAACATGTCATCATCAGACAAATGCCTTTTTTATTACAAGCAGAGAGAACACAGATGGCTTGGTGTGCTCATTTTGGTATTTATTAAACTAGATTTACCAAATTGCAGGTTGATGGCTCAGTATTTTCAAGATACATTCGGTACTTTAGAAATTTACGGAGCCCTGTCTCAGAAAGGCTGGTCAGGACTCACACAACATCATCATCTATTATGAAGAAGTTTGAAGGAAAAGTGATTGTTTTCTCCAACAGATCGTAACATCACTAGAGTTAAAATATATCAAAATTTTTGAATGGCAAGAAGGTGAGAAGTGCCAGGAAAAGTTTGAGGTATAAGTCACTCTATCCATTCCTTTTTCCTTACCAAAAAAAGAAAAACCCAAACAATTATTCAAACAACATGACAAGAGTGTGTACCATACAAACTTCATACTCACATTTCACTTTCCATGTGGGACACAGGCTGAAAGAGAACGAATTCTTCCTTGAAGCGCACTAACATAGCTGAGTTCTTTGCCTTCATTTGTTAGCATTTGAAACAAGCACTTCCACCTTTAACATCAAACCAGTTCTATGGAGCAAGAGACCCTTTCCATATCCCCAGCTTGTCATTGTTTCAGGGATTCTGTGTCCTAATGTCCTTTGTTTCTTGTTGTTGTTGTTGCTGTTTTTGTTTGTTTGTTTGTTTTGAGACGGAGTCCCACTCTGTCTCCCAGGCTGGAGTGCAGTGGCCAGATCTCAGCTCACTGCAAGCTCCGCCTCCTGGGTTCACGCCATTCTCCTGCCTCAGCCTCCCCAGTAGCTGGGACTACAGGTGCCCACCACCTCACGTGGCTAGTTTTTTGTATTTTTTAGTAGAGATGGGGTTAGCCAGGATGGTATGTCCTTTGTTTTTTAAAAAATAAGATTTTCTTATTTGTTTCTCTCACATTTTACCTCTATCTTTCTCTCAAGATTATATAGGAGCCTAAGTTATTATAACAAATCTAACCACTTTTATCATTTTTATTTATTTTTTAAAAATTAAATGCCACTTTTGAAAGTAAATGTCAGGAGAAAAACATAATCTGATTGCTTCAGAGTTTTAATTTAGGTTGTTCATTTCTATCCTGGGAAAAATAATGCAATCGTTTATGAAATGCAACATTGAATATAAAAATAGTTGAATAAATAAATCACAAATGTATTTTGGCTTGAATTTCTTACATAATTGACTCTATTCCCTATTTCCTTGAAGTGAATGCACACAGTCAAACCCAGATGCTACATGTTATGCTCATGGGGTCTGAAATGCAGTCACTAAAAAAAGTATATATCTACATATACATAAAATTCATGTCATGAACTTTTGTAATACAAATAATACTTAATACAAATAATTCTATTTAATTAATCATCATGAATTTAATGATTTTTAAGCCAAGGAAAATATTTAGTCACTTGTACATTAATACCTAAATGTTATGTGATATAAATTCAATTCCTTCCAATTTATTTATGAGATTAAAAAAATCATTCTTGTACAATTCTGAAATCACTTAGGTATTCCCTTCATTTGACAGACTCATTGAGGAAGAGAACAATTTTGAAAGAAGTATACTGTGATATAAAGTGGCAATTCTTGCTTTTTCAGAATCATGAATTTTCTCACTTCCCCAAGGGTTTGGCTTTTGAGGTCAGAGTTCTTTCCTATTTATAATACTACCAGACACATATCTGACGAATGATTCATAATATCTTTCCTACAATGATCACACAGTTTTTTTTTAATATAGAACATTTTTTATTCAGCAGACTTTAAACTCTACGGAGCAGGGTTTTAATTCACATTAATTCAGTAACTCCCTATATAGCAACTAGGTTTAGAAATGCATGGCCATCAAAGGAGATTTGATGTTGCTCTGGCTGGTATCTGCCTGCTGGGTGCTGATGCAGTTGCAGCCCCAGCTGTGTAATCTGTATAATAGGGCAATCTTAAAATATTAGTTTAATAAATGCTAAATGCCATCCATTAGAGTTGAAAACATACTTTTATGAAGTTTATCCTTTTGAAGTTTAAAGTAATCAAATGTAAGGCTGTAACCTGGAGGACAAATGTGTAAGGAAGGTAGTTTCCATTTGAGGTTTGAAAAGTTTTCCTTCCAAAGAAAATGTCTTCATTCAACAGATATTGGAATAGTATTTTTTTATTCATTTGTGTTTTCCCAAGAGTTGGAATATTATTTGTAGAAGAAAGCACTTTAGTAAATTTATTTAACCAAAAAATTAGCTGATAACTAGAGCAAATAACAGAGGACCTAATAGTTTGAATATATTGCACAATTTAATTACAATAAAACTAGAATGGCAAGTTTTTGTCAAACTGTGCTGAATATTTAGATAATTAAATTTTAAAATATAACTATAATAGAGACTAAAATAACATTAAGAATTAAGAAAATGAAGACAAAATTATCGCTCCAAATCTTATTTTCACTGTCAAATTACATATCTATAGGACTCTACAAATTTGCATTGGCATTAACTCTAAATAGCATTTTCAGCACACATCTTCATTAGGATTGAGAACCAATGTTTTTAGGTGTGTACATTAAAGCAATGGAAAGATAATTCTATCACTTATATTTTCATTTATTGAGCAACTACTGTGTGCTAGGCACTGAGGATAGGTAAATCAAAAACATTTTCATGAAGCTTTTCTGTTCTTTGTTCACACTTAATTTTTTCTTAACAAAAATTTACATTTCTTAAAAAACCTTTATGTGAGACAATTGTAAATTCACATGAGAATGTAAAATCATACAGAAATCCAGTACACCCTTAACCCAGTTTAGATACAAAACATCTCTATCATCATCACAAGCATTCCTCATACTGCCCTATAATAGCCATCACCTCTTCTTTCCCACACCAACTCCCTCATTAATCCCTGGCAGCCAGTAATCTTTTCTGTATTTCTGTAATTTTGTCATTTCAAGAATGTCATAAAAATAGGATCAAACATTTATCTCTACAATATACTAAAATTAATAATGTAATTAATGTCACATTAATAAAACAAAGGTGAAAAAACCATGGGATCATCTCAGTTGCAGAAAAAGCATTTGACAAAATCCAATACTCTTTTTTGATAAAAGCACAAAGAAGCCTACAAATAGAAAGGAGCTTCCTCAACATAATAAAGGATATTTATGAAAAATCCACAGCTAACATCATATTCAAGGGAGAAAGACTGGCTATTTTCTCTCTGAGATTGGTAACAAGACAAGAATGTTCTGTTTCATCACTAGTGTTTAACATTATACTGGACATTTTAGCCAAAGCAATTAGGCAAGAAAATGAAATAAAAGGCATCCAAATTGGAAACAAAGTGAAACTAGCACTATTCTTACATAACATGATCTTATATACAGCAAATCCTAAATAATTCATACACATCAAAAAACTGTTAGTGTTTATAAATGAATTCAGTAAAAAGGCAGAACAAAATAATGCAACATGAAAAATATAGTTGC
The DNA here is from genome assembly GCF_003255815.1 of Theropithecus gelada. Classification (NCBI taxonomy): domain Eukaryota; kingdom Metazoa; phylum Chordata; class Mammalia; order Primates; family Cercopithecidae; genus Theropithecus; species Theropithecus gelada. Next base: position 185,657,547 of record NC_037672.1, on the reverse strand, counting down.
ATTTCTATACATTAGCAATGAATGATCAAAAAGGAAATTGGGAAAATAATTCCATTTAGAATAACAACAAAAAGAATAAACAGATAGAAAATACTTAGAAAAATCATGATAAATATGATTTTAGACTTGGCAATAGTTTCTTTGCTATAACAATGAAAAGACAAGAAACAAAAGAAAAAATAAATAACTTGGACATCAAAATAGAAAACTTTTATGCAAAAAAAGGACACTATCAAGAAAGTGAAGACAACCCACAGAATGAGAGAGAAATATTTGCAAATCATGTATTTGTTACCCAAAATATCTAAAGAATTCTTACAATTAACAACAAGAAGATAATTCTTTTTTAAAATTGGCAAAGGACATAAATACACATTTCTCCAAGGAAAACCTACAAATGGTTAACGAGCACCAAAAGAAATGTTCAATGGTGGTCATTAGGAGCGTGCAATTCAAAAGCGGAGTAAGATACCACTTCATATCCATGAAGATGGCAATAATCAAAAATAAAAATGAAAAATAACAAGTGTTGGTGAGGATGTGGAGAAATGGAGGCCTCTTACTTCAGACGTCACTGGTGGAAACAGTTAACAAAATGGTGCAACCACTATGGAAAATGGTTTGGCGTTTCCTCAGTAAGTTCAATGCCATCACATGACCCACAAAATTCACTCTGGTATACAGAAACGTTGAAGACAGATGTTCATATAAAAACGTGTACGCAAATATTAATTACAGCACTTTTGACAATAGCCCAAATCTGGTAGCAATGTGAATGTCCATCGGTGGCAGAAAGAACACACAAAATGTGATTTATCCATGCAAAGGGTGTGAAAAATAAATTCTGTTACATTTTTATGTCTTACTTTTTATACCTTAAATATCTAATTTTCGTTAATATTTCTGTTGTGTTTTGGGATAAAAAGTTATTTAATCTCTAGATTTTTCATATTCAATTAAAATATTTTACGTGCTCTTTCTCCTATGGCAATTCTCTTAATCATTAAACTATTTAGTCCAGCTGTTTATTACCTTGTTTCCTAAAGTAAACTCCCCACACAATTAATTTCACCCAAATTCTCAATCACCTAATCATTTTGAGTTATTTAGAATAAGCATATTTTTTACTTATTAAATCTTTAAAATGTTTCTTCTTAGGGACTATTTTGTTATACTTATCTGTCACCTATGTATTAATGGATGCATCTGATGTCTTTCTATTCCTTTCCCAATGCCATGCTGTCAAAAATTCTTTTGACTTGGCTTTCATATGGCTTCAGATTTAGTATTTTATGAAATGTTTCATAATAGTTATGTAGATATAACATAATAGTTATGTAGATATAGCTATGCAGTCATAATTATATATAATTGCATATATAATTTTTATATAGTTATATAGTTATAATAGTTATATCTATATAACTATTATGAAATATTTCATAACATATTAAATCTGAAGCCATGTAAAAGCCAAGTCAAAAGAATTTGACTAAATTTGAAGTCAAAAGAATTTGAATTTAAATTGCATCCATATCCAAAACAAATTCTGGGAACTTTTGAAAATTAGAACTTACTTCTGTAAACTGTAGAAGGAGAGTGGAATAGTAATATGGAACACACTATAAATTTTACATTTTTGAAAGTGTCTTTCAAACCCTTCATCGCAATGACTTTTTCAATCTGGAGGTCCTACAATGGATCTTTTGTGGTTGTGCCAAACATGTTATTGTTTGTACTATGGTAAATGGGATCGCTTTTTGATACATTTTCCAGGTGGCTAGTGCTGTTGGAGAGGACAGTTTCTAGGTTGTATATAGTTGTCCTGCATTGTGCTTCTTTTTAAAAAATAAATTATTAATTTTGCGTATTTATTGACTGATAACTTATGTATTTATATTGCTAAAAAATAAAGACAAATCTGTGTTTTTTAGAACTCATTTCTTTTAGTTTTATATTTTTTCCCCCAAAATGTCAGTCCCATCATAGTAATTGTGAAGGTTTGTATTCCTTTTACATTCCTATTTGTAAGAGAAAGCATCTGGAAATTACCCTTGAATATGGCAATGACTATTGTTTTTAGATCACCACTCTATACAATTAAGGAGGACTCCTTTGATTCCCATTTTGTGATATTTCTAATATGGAAGGAGTAAAATAGGCACACACACACGGTTCTGTCGAGACTTGAACCATAAGGCATTTGACATTGAAGCCCATGCTGTAAACAACTTTACTATTTCATATTTGGCCATTTTGAACATATTTCATAACAGAAATTCCTGTATTAAACATAATTACATCTCTGATACAAACATTGTTGGATTTTGATGCATTATTTTTAACATTTACTGATAGATTTATTTATGAAAATTATAGAACGCCCCATTGTTGGGGCAAGAGATAGAGTAGCAAACAACTATGGAAAATTGGACAACAGGTGTTTGTGTTTAATAAGGAAAACATATTTGGTTTAGAATTAGTTTTATATTTTCCTCATAAAATAAATGAACAGCTTTTGGTATGCTTTGGAAAACATTCATATGAGTTTGTTACAGCAGGGCCTAACACCACCTCACCTTGGCCTCCTGTGTGTGGCCTCTTCTAGTGCTGTGAAAACCCCATGCAACCTTCGGGGAGCAACTCTTGCCTCCAGGTGACTTTCTCTTAGATGGTGAGTCAATCACCCCAAGTGTGTCACTGATCCAAGGGCACTTTTTGTGTTATTTTCCAACTTTCTTCTTAAATGCCCTCAAGAGCTTACTTCTTGTGCATCTGTGGCCATAGAAAACAAAGCCAGAGTTACAAGGGAATATTCCCAGGTCTGATTGCCACCAAAGTCCTTCCGACTGCGGTAATGTTTACACGAATTTTTTACAATGTGTGCCTCCTTTGTGTCTCTTCCACAGAGATTTCATCTTTCTTTCCATGTGTGTTTGTTTTTCTTTTCCTTTTTCTACTAGCACTGCTGTGCTTTCACAGTGTTGGTTGTCTTTGTTGTCGTAGTTGTTCGATTTTGTTGGGGAAGGGGTTTAGCAACAGAATTTATGTTTCCGTTTCTGATGCCACTTAGCCATAACACAATATTCCACCCCTATTGTTGGTTACATTTTTTGTGTGTGTGAGTGACAAATGTAAAGGCATAAAAGACATGAAAAACGAGTATTTTAGTGCTTGATGTTGATGTATACAGTTTAGAAAATTACCGTAAGTGTAGAAACTAGAAAAAAATGTATCAGTGGAAAAGAATAGAGAACTCAAATATGAATCACATTGTATATGAGAATTTTGCACATAAAAAGGTAGTAGTTCCATAAATTTGGGAAAAAATTATTATTTAATAAATGCTGAAGGACAACCTGCAATTTTGGAAGGAAATAAAAATGGATATTCATTTTATGTCATAAAGGAAAACAGAATTCACATATATGAAATTTTTAATGTGAAAATAAATAACTTATTTCAAGATAATCTAAGTGATCACATGAATGTTTTAATGGCGATCCACTTGAGCAATTCTAAAACCTCAGAAAGTATGAAAGAAATGATAGACATTTCACAAAATGTTTTCTAACCAAACATTTCAAAGATACCATATGCATAGTAAATGGACCAACATTATTATTTGGGAAAAATATAACACAAAGACCAAGACAGGCAAAAAGTGTACACGCACGCACGTATGTATGTATGTGTATGTATATATGAAAAGTTTACACCATGTGTCACTAGAAATAAAAATTATTCAACAGAAAAAGGGTTAACCTATATATACATTTTCAGTTTATAAAGGCACAAACTGAAATAGTGAAACATAGGAAAATATATTTAAATTTATTTGTGAATCAGATATAATAGTTAAGGTAACAATAAGATACTTCTTTATGTTCATCAGACTGGTAAAAATAAGAATTCAACAGAATTTTCTGTTGTTGAGGCTGTGATGAAAGGAACACTGTCAGACATTGCTCGTGAAAATGTTCAGCATTGTAATCTTTTTGAAAATCACACCAGCAAAACTAATTTCAATAAAAATATGTGTTTATATTTTTTCTAATAATACAGTATATTAACATGTTTAAGGATATAAAAATATTTATTGTAATATGTTTACAGTGGCAAAAAAATTAACTGGAAAAATGTGACTGGAAATCATTAGAAAAATGATTAAATGAAATATTTTACATTTAAATCAAGAATCATGTTAAAAAGAAAGAAAATTGTATCAGTCAACTCAGAGGAATTGTCACTTTGTGTTCTTGAATCGGAAATGTAAGATGCAGACAGGTATACAAAATGTAATTCCATTGTAGAAAAAAAAGAAAAATGCGTATGTGTACATATATGTTTATATTTGCATATACAAGTCTTTGCATGACTGAATCTGCATTTAAAAGATAAGTACATGGTTATTAGCATGCATTCTTTGGAAGAGAGGTCATGGAGAGAGAGGCTGATGTAAAGTGAGATTGTGATAAAGAGGAAAAACAAACTAAAAAAGTTAAAACAAGTCTATTTGCAATATAGGATAAATTGCTATAACATGATATTTTATATGGCTTAAATTAAAAAGCTTCTTTTTTTTTTTCAAATCTCAAGTCTAAAGTGAATAGTCTAGAGTTGGTGGACTGCTCGGCTCCACAAGATAATCCAGGGATTCAAGCTAGTAGGATGATTCTTTCACCCTTTGATTGTGGTTTTCATGGTGAGATGCAAGGCAACTCCTCCTGTTTTTATTGTTATTATTATTATTTATCATTTTGAAATTAGTGGAAAGGGGAAAATGAGAGAGAAAGATACACAGTTTCCTTATAAAAATACAGTCACAAACTAGTATTGGTATCCATTTGCATGCTATTGTCTAAAATATAATCACATTTATTTGGAAAGAGTTTGGGCCATTAAGTATCCAGCCAAACTTAGGAGTTTTATTACTAAAGGGAAAATAGATAGAATTGGGGGGAGAAATTAGCAGTACAGTCATTCAACATGTATAATGCTTTCATATCTGTTTTCAGATATATAAGTTTAGCACATATATACATTTATACATGTGTGTATAATGTATGTGCATATGCATATGTGTGTGCATATACATACATGAAATATTTTAAACATCAATAAAAATGTCCAGGTTTCATCTCATTTAGAAATTTGAATCCCTTCTTATGAAGCAATTCTACTTCAAGCGGTCTATCTTACAAATATAGTATATACTTTTTTTTTTTTTTTTTTTTTTTTTGAGACGGAGTCTTGCTCTGTAGCCCGGGCTGGAGTGCAGTGGCCGGATCTCAGCTCACTGCAAGCTCCGCCTCCCGGGTTTGCGCCATTCTCCTGCCTCAGCCTCCGGAGTAGCTCGGACTACAGGCGCCCGCCACCTCGCCCGGCTAGTTTTTTTGTATTTTTAGTAGAGACGGGGTTTCACTGTGTTAGCCAGGATGGTCTCGATCTCCTGACCTCGTGATCCGCCCGTCTCGGCCTCCCAAAGTGCTGGGATTACAGGCTTGAGCCACCGCGCCCGGCACAAATATAGTATATACTTTTAAAAGTGTCAGACATAGATATACATGTTTGTTTATTATAATATTAAAAAGTGATGAAAAACTAATATACAACAATTGGAAACTGATTTAGTCAATTGTGGTACATTGCTATAATGGAATTTTTTATAAAAAACTGTCCAAAGTATAGTTATTACTAGTTTCAGAAGAGTATCTAAAGTATGAATTCCTTTATGAAATGGAAGGATGCATATTAATATTCAGGTGAATAAATACAGGCAGAAATAGCCAGATAGACAAATAAAAATTATGGTGATATTTGACATACCTACAACTAACATGTAGGTTTGGAAATTCAAAGATGAGAACTTTCTTCCTTCTTCCAAGAAATTATCAGAGAATTGAGGATCGTGCAGCTGCCAGCAAGGTGCTGGTTCTGAAAGAATCACGTGTCCAGGTAGAGGGGCCTGGGGCTTCTCCTTAGGGTGCCTACCTGCTAGCAGGATATGAGAAATGGAGGGATAGTGCCCTGTGCATTTTTGAGAGGAGAGATTTGGACCAGAGATCTCAAAGGCCAGGAGGTGGCCAGTGGTCTTATGAAGGAGAAAATAACTGTGGCCCTTCCCTGGGCCAATGGCCAAAACTTAGATGGAATCGAGTCCATATCAGAGAAGCCCACGGGGCACAGGTTTCAAGGGCCAGTGACCAGCTCTACCACACTCCCTTCTACACGCAGGCCGGGATACTCTCTGTCCACTGGAATTCGGGTTTCACACCTTGAAAACGTTGGCGAGACTGAACGAAATGGGGTAGTTTCTACTCTGGAGCATGGCGAGGGCTCGAATATTTTTGTCGTTAGAAAGAACATTGGTATTTTTCTTCAGTCTGTATTATCCTTCCTCTGAAGAAATGAATGATGATTGTTAAAATATTAAACATTTTTTTAAATGGAGGGAAAAAGAAAGCTTCCATTACTTTATCACAGTATTTTCCCTCTTCATGTATGTGTTTTAAAATTCATAGGCAAATCCTAGAAACATACCAAAGATGTTGCCAACAGTAATTACCTTTGAGGAGACAAATAGAGATTTGGGGGTAGAAAGAAGATAAGTATCTGTTTTTGATGTTCGAGTTTTTTTCCTGTGAAAATACATTAACTTTGTAATTTTAAAGTAAATAATAAAAAGAAAAGTAACCACATTTATTGAAGGTTTTCCTTTGAACTTAACGATTTTACCAGGAAAGATTTTTATTTCTGTTTATAAGGGTTACTGTGAGCTCTCTCAATTTCTAATCTCACTACGTTATCATTAACATAAAATCGTATATCACATAACATTAGAATACACATTTTATTATCGATTTTGTTGTATTTAGTCTGTGAAAATCACTTCTTATTTTTGAGGGGTCATATTCATTAAACCTGTGTTCAGGTCTCTTCAGTCATTTTATTTATTTTTAATTTTATTTATTATTTTTTTTTTTTGAGACGGAGTCTCTCTCTGTGGCCCAGGCTGGAGTGAGCGGCGCCATCTTGGCTCCCTGCAAGCTCCGCCCCCCGGGTTCCCGCCATTCTCCTGCCTCAGCCTCCCGAGTAGCTGGGACCACAGGCGCCGCCTCCACGCCCCACTGATTTTTTGTATTTTTAGTAGAGACGGGGTTTCTCCGTGTTAGCCAGATGGTCTCGATCTCCTGACCTCATGATCCGCCCGCCTCAGCCTCCCAAAGTGCTGGGATTACAGGTGTGAGCCACCGCACCCGGCCCATTTTATTTATAATTAACCTAAATTTCTACAATTTTATCTCATTTATCTTAACCAAATTCTACCTGTCTTGACTTTGAGATGTATTTTCGATGTCTGTCTCCTTGAGAACAGTCTACCCCTGTGTCCTACAGCACATCAATTTAAGTTACATCCTTGTCCTGTGTGCTATTTGTGCCTCTTTTCCCCATTAAAGATTTTTCCATTCACTAGAATAGTAAAAAATTTTTATTATATCTGTTTGATTAGTGTGTCAATGCTTCAGATTATAATTCCTGTTGTGAAATGTAGAGTCACATCATTTTGATATTATTAAGCATCCCATCCTTAGGAACTTGTATAGCTGAACCCCAGGTATGTAAATGTCAAGTCAGTTAGACTGTTTCCTTGCTGCTGTTGTTGTTTTGTTTTGTTTTCAGCTTCCAATCAATTTATTAGCTTCATGTTTGATCTCATACTCAGATCAGCTCAAGCACTTCCCTCATCACAGAAGGAAAGCTCAGCTGTGTGGTACAAAGGAGGTCACTTTAAAACATTGCCCTTTCTGGTTGTGAGGTAGGGAGTGTGAAGCACAGCAAAGTATTTAGTATTTTATTCTCGGGTTAGCCCTTGTGGAGGATCTCGAGTTGGTAATTAGTGCTTTTTTCCCCAATACGATTTCATTGACACATTTGCTTGTGCTAATTTTTATTTCACTTGAAATTGTTCCATCACGAAAATCAAGCATTTAAAACATCTCTTAAGACCCGTTTATTTCTGTGCTGATTTACTGATTTCTCCCACTGTGCTTCAACGTAATCAAAGTAAGGTTTTTCCCATTTTCACTTTCTTTTTGAGGTAACTCCTGATCATCCATTGACATTCTCTACTTTCAACTCCACACCATCCAATTCCTATTTTCCAATGTTCTAGTCTTTTATCTGGAGATTTCAGTGAGTGAGTTTACTAAGACATCACATATAGAGAGACACAGTACTCTTCCTCTCGCTCGCTCTCTTTCTCTTCCTCTCTCCTCTCTTTCACACACACACACACACACACACGATAAGTAGGCACCAAGGGAATAGTGAGAATGAAGGGATGAATCAGTGGTGTGCAGCGTGTGCAGAGGATTTTTAGGACAGTGGAGCTACAGACATTCCTTGAATATATCATGGATTCAGTTTCAGGTTAACTACAATATAGCAAATATTGCTATCAAATGAGTCACACAAATTTTCTGCTTTCCCAGTACATGTAAAAGTGATGTTTACACTATGCTGTAGTCCATTAAGTGTGCAATGTCATTATGTCTGGAAAACACTCTACATGCTACAATTTAAAAATACTTTATTGCTTAAAAATGCTAATGATCATCTAAGCCTTCACTGTCATACTTTTTTGCCTGTGAAGAGTCCTAGCATCTTCATCAGGAGTAGATTCCATATCAAGAAACCACTTCATCTGCTCACCCATAAGAAGCAACTCTTTGATATAGATGCCTACTAACTAGTCAGGGTGATGATTGCTGAAGGCTGGGGTGGCTATAGGCAATTTCTTAAAATAAGGCAACATTGAAATGTACCATATCAGTGGACTCTTTCTTCCACGAAAGCTTTCCTTGTAACATGCCATGCTGCTGGAGAGCATTTAACTCACAGTAGAACTTCTTTCAAAATTAGAGTCAATCCTCTTAAACCCTGATGCTGTTTTATCAACTAAGTTTCTGAAATATTCTAAATCATTTGCTGTCATTTCAAAGGGTTGCTCACAGCATCTTCACCAGGAGGAGATTCCATCTCAAGACACCATTTTCTTTGCTCATCCATGAGCAACAACTCTTTTTCTGTTCAGGTTTTCTAATGAGATTGCAACAGTGTGGTCACATCTTCAGGCTCCGCTTCTAAATCTAGTTCTCTTCCTATTTCTACCATATGTGAAGTTACTTCCTCCACTGAAGTCCTAAACCCCTCAAAGTCATCCATAAGAGTTGAAATTAACTTCTCCCAAACTCCCATCAATGTTGATATTTTGACCTCCTCCTTTGAATCACAAGTGTTCATGGTGTCTAGAGGTGAGTCTGTTTCACAAGATTTACAATTTATTTCACTCACATCCACCAAGGAAATCACTATGACAGCTGTAGCTTTATGAAATATATTTCTTAAATATTAAGATTTGAAATTACTCCCTGATCCATGGACAGCAGGAGATATTTTGTGTTAGCAAGCATGAAAATAACATTAATCTCCTAATACATCTTCACTGGGCTGTCAGGGCTATTGAATGACTTGGTGCATTGTCATTGAGCAGTAATCCTTTGGAATTTTTTTTCTGAGCAATAGGTCTCATTGGTGGGCTAAAAATATTCAGTAAATCATCCTGCAAACAGTAATGCTGTCGTTTGGGCTTTGTTGTTTCAATTCCAGAGCAAAGGATAAGTAGATTTAGCATAATCCTTGAGGGCCTTGGGAGTGTTAGAAGGGTAAATTAGCACTGACCTCACTTTAAGATCAATATCTGCATTAACTCCTAACAAGAGAGTCAACATGTCATTTGAAACTTCGAAGCCAGACATTGACTTTTCCTTTGTAGTTCTTTACATCCTAGATGACATCTTTTTCCAATAGAAGGTCATTTGGTTTACACTGAAGATCTGTTGTTTAGCACAGCCACCTGATCAATGATCTGAGCTAGATCTTCTGGACAACCTGCTGCAGCTCCCATATCAGCATTTGCTGCTTCACCTCACATTTTTATGTGACAAAAAATGGCTTCTTTCCTTAAACCTCATGAACCAACCTCTGCTAGATTCAGATTTTTCTTCTTCAGCTTTCTAACCTCTCTGACTTCATAGAATGTAAGAGATCTAGAGCCTTGTTCTGGATTAGGTTTAATGTGAGGGAAGATTCGGGCTATTTTAATCTCCTATCCAGACCATTAGCTTTGTCCATATCAGCAATAAGGCTGTTTGACTTTCTCTCTGGAGTGGCACTTTTAATTTCCTGCAAGAATTTTATATGTGCATTCATAACTTGGCTAACTGTTTGACACAAGAAGCCTAGCTTTCAGCCTATCTCAGTTTTCAAAATGTCTTTCTCACTAAGCTTAATCATTTTCTAGCCTTTGATTTAGAGTGAAAGATGTGTGACTCTTCCTTTCACTTGAACACTTTAGAGACCACGGGAGGGTTATTAACTGGCCTAATGTCAATACTTCTGTGTCACAGTGAATTGGGAGGCTGGAGGAGAGGGAACAAGATGGGAAAGAGCTGGATGGTGGAGAATTTGAAACACACTCAGTATGTATTCATTAATTCTGTTATTTTATATGGATGCAGTTTGTGGCACTTCCAGAAAACAGTGTAGCAACATCGAAGATCACGGAACACAGATCACCGTGACAGATACAATAACAATGAAAATATTTGAAATGTTTGCAAAAATTACCAAAATATGAAATAGAGACACAAAGTGGGCACATGCTGGGGGAAAAGGTCGCCTTTGGCTTTCTCAGCGTGGTCTCACCACAAACCTGCAACACGTAAAATAGCATCATGTCGGAGAAGTACAGTAAAGTACAGTGCCATAAAATGAGATATGCCTGGACTTTGATGTTCTAAGGGTGGAAACGAGTCTTTACACATTTTTCCAAACCTATAGAATGTCTGACACCAACAACGGAACCTAATGTCAACTATGGTCTTTGAGTAAAAATAACGTGTCAGGCCGGGCGCGGTGGCTCAAGCCTGTAATCCCAGCACTTTGGGAGGCCGAGACGGGCGGATCACGAGGTCAGGAGATCGAGACCATCCTGGCTAACACGTTGAAACCCCGTCTCTACTAAAAAATACAAAAAACTAGCCGGGCGAGGTGGCGGGCGCCTGTAGTCCCAGCTACTCGGGAGGCTGAGGCAGGAGAATGGCGTGAACCTGGGAGGCGGAGCTTGCAGTGAGCTGAGATCCGGCCACTGCACTCCAGCCTGGGCGACAGAGCGAAACTCCGTCTCAAAAAAAAAAAAATAAAATAAAATAACGTGTCAAACTAGGTTCATCAATGGTAACAACGGTACCGCTGTGGTGGGGGGACGGGGATAAAGGGAGGGTCTATGCATGTCTGGTGGCAGGGGCTATACGGGAACTCTCTCTACTTTCAATGTTGTTCTGAGAAAGAAGTCTATTAAACTAAAAGATTTAAATACCATGTGATCTGAGATCTACTCAAATATTTGTAACGAGCAAATAATTGCTCCAGGAATCAAGGGGTTTGTTTGCCGTAAGATTCACATGAATTAAGTGAACTGAAAAAATTAAAATATTTTTGTCAATTTTTCTTAAACCGTATTTTAAATAAGTCAAGTCGTCATGAAAAATAAAGAACAGGAATTTCAAACAGTATTGCTCCTAATGAACTAAATATTCAGCCTACTATTTGCATTTTAATTCTTTTCGCTGGAAAGTGCCTGCAAGGTGAGTTAATTTCCATGCAAACCCACAGCTCGCACGCCCCTTCCTGTTAAATCACGGTTGACAAGGAGGCAAAATCGGAGCTTCAATTACAACACATTTTGCCACACTTAAAGTCTGAGACACATAAATGGAAATATAGCTCATATATTTTAGTTACTAAGGTCTTGTGATGTAAACCATTCTTGATAGTCACAAATAGTTTTTGCTGCTCTTAACAAAAATGGAAATTAAGAGAATATATTAAAAATCCAAATGGAGGGTTATCTATATATCTTTTGAAAGGAGGTTACCTATTTGCATCATTGGAAGCTTTGGAAATAGCTTTACAAATTCTCAGCCTCACGCTTACTTTACAGAATCAGTGGCATTTGATGTAGGGTTCACCCTCTGTGGCATCAGAGCATAGAAAACAGGAGGGAACACCTCTGCTGAAGACAAAACTACCAGCAGAGGAGGATGAGGAAATACAGAAAAAAAAATATTTTGATCAAATGCAGCAAAGGATTTCAGTGGAGCTTTTTATTACCGTCTAAAGTGTGGGCTTTGCTGAAGAGTTTGGAATCCATACGATGTGCCCATCACTGTGCGTCCCTGTGTGTGTGCGATCCTGTGTGTGCTTCACTGTGTATGTGCGTCCTTGTGTGTGCTTCCTGTGTGTGTCTCTGTGTGTGTGTGTCCCTTTGTTATTTGCTGTGTGTGTGTCCCTGTGTGTGTGTGCATTCCTCTGTGTGTGCTTTCCTCTGTGTCCGCTTCCCTGTGTGTGTGTCCGTGTTTGTGTGTCCCTGTGTGTGTTCCTGTGTCTATGTCCATGTGTGTGCTTCTCTGTGTGTGCTTCCTTGTGTGTGTGCATCCGTGTGTGTATGTCCCTGTGTCCTTCTCTGTGTGTGTGTCCCTGTGTGTGCTGCCTTTTGTGTTTCCCTTTGTGTGTGAATCCCTGTGTCTGTTTCCCTGTTTGTGTGCATCCCTGTGTGTGTATTCCTGTGTGTGCATCCCTGTGTGTGCATCCTTGCGTGCATCCTGTTCTGTCTATGCTTTCCTGTGTGTGTGCCTCCTGTGTGTGCTTCCCTGTGTATGTGCGTCCCTGTCTGTGCTTCCTGCATGTGTGTCTCTGTGTGTGTGCATCCCTTTGTGTGTTATTTTCTGTGTATGTGTGTCCCTGTGTATGTGTGCATTCCTCTGTGTGTGCTTTCCTCTGTTTCTGCTTCCTTGTGTGTGTTCCTGTTTTTGTGTCCCTGTGTGTGTTCCTGTGTCCATGTCCATGTGTGTGCTTCTCTGTGTGTGCTTCCTTGTGTGTGTGCATCCGTGTGTGTGTCTCTGTGTCCTTCTGTGTGTGCTGCCCTGTGTGTGCTGCCTTTTGTGTTTCCCCGTGTGTGTGCATCCCTGTGTCTGTTTACCTCTTTGTGTACATCCCTGTGTGTGTATTCCTGTGTGTGTCCTTTGCTGTCTATGCTTTTCTGTGTGTGTGCCTCCTGTGTGTGTATCCCTGTGTGTGTGTCCCTGTGTGTGCATCCCTGTGTGTGCTTCTTTGTCATCTGCTTCCTTTAATGTGTGCTTTCTTTTATGTAGCCTCTTGTCCTTGTAATTCTTTCGGTGTGTGTACTTCCTTGTCTGTGTATTTGTGTGTATGCGTGTGTGTGTTTTTTGATATACTTGGTCTTGCTGGAAGAACAGTTATAATTCTGTTCATGGACACTTGGGCATGCCTAAAGCAAACATCGAGATGGTAATATATCTGTGTTTTGCATTTATTTTTATTTTCTGTATATTATGATGTTTTTCACATCTCAAGAAGACCTTTCTGGCCTGGGAGTGATGCCCCTTCCAGGGCTAGGCGATTGCAGAGATGTCCCAGCCCTCAGAGTGGAGTGTGCCTTTCCCGAGCACACTCACCCATCCAGAGCCCTGCCTCTGCGCCCCAGGCCCTTCCACCCCAGGAGGCCGCATTCCTTTGCCTTTAATCATCCCAGAGCCAGGTACCAGGCTACCAGGGGCCACTCCTGCCCTGTCTTGCCTTTCTTGCAAAATCACCAGTACAGGCTCTGGCCCAGGTTCTCTTGTTCCTACTTTCTGTCTCCTGACCACCCTGAGGCTTCCCCATGTGACCCTGTGGCCTGTTGTGCCTCCCGACCGCAGGGCCTGTGTGATAATCTGGGTTTCCTTGCACCTCTCTGATGTCCTCTCCTGTGGCCGCACCAGACTGACCTTCACATACAATAACATAGCACACTGTTGCCCTGACTGTCCTAATAGATCGCCTTCGAGCTCCAGTAATAGAAAAACGTGGACTGTATCCTACGGAGGGTTTTTGTAGAAACCACCGTGAGGCTCTGACACACATAATGCCACACTGTTGTCTGACTGTTCCACCGACTGTGGCACCCTCGGCAGGGAGGGCTCAGAGTGGAGGGACGGCATTTGCAGTTGAGAGAGTAACTTGCCGCCTCTGCAACAAGGCAGGAGCAGGCAAAAGTAGCCGGGAGGACCGCGAGGGGATGTGAAGTTTCTCTGATGTAAAAGTGGAGGCCAAGGGTGACGATGAAGTGAGCATAAAATACAGCCGTGTCGTTTCAGATTTTTCACTCATAAAAGTTTTTGACTTCACATGTTCAAAACTTAACTTCTGGTTTTTCTCCCTATATCTGGTCCTTTAATCTTCTCATCTTGATCTTAAAATGTCAACTTCAGCCTCCAAGTTGCTCAGACAAAAACCTTGTATTCATCCTTGGCTCTATACTTTCAAACTTCATTTTAATTCATTCTCTTGGTTGTTCGTTCTAAATATATCCAGAGCCTGGTCACTTCTCACTGGAAATATAACGCAAGCCAGGTGTGTAACATACAATTTCCAAGTAGCCACATTAAAAAGAAAAAAAGACACAGACCAAGTTACTTTGAATAATGTATTTTAACTCAGAGTATTCAAAATATTATTTCATCATTTACTAAATTTTAAAAATTATTGAAGTCTTTTGCTTCCTTTTTTCATATTAAGTCTTGGAAATCTAGTGTGAATTTCACACATAGAGCCCATCTCAATTCAGACATGTGACGTTTTATGTGTTCAAGAGTGACACGTGGCTAGGGGTTCCCAAAACAGGCAGCCCAGCTCCAAACAATAGTTCCCTATGGCCTTCTACCCTTGCCTCTTAAAATTTATACTTGATACATTAGCCAGAATTCTTATAAAACCTATAAAACATGTATACAACTGACCCTTATAAAACAGAAGCCACATGATGTCACTCTTTTCCTCAAAACCCTTCGGTGGCATCTGATGCCTTCCTGAATAACAGCCAGAGTGAGGAACATGACATGGGGCCTCGCTCATGGCTCTACTGCCGACTCTGTGACCTGGTCCCCCAGATCCTTCACTTGTTGGCTCAGCTCAGCACACACTTCTCCTTCCTCTCCCTGAAATACACCTGGAATGCCCACGTGTCAATGCCCACGTGTCAACACCCACGTGTCAACACCATGCTCCTGCACTTCCCTCGGGCTGGAAATCCCTTTTGCCTGATACAGACAGCCACATGATCCTGCATTTCTTTCAGGTCTTTGCTTAAAAGTTCAAAATGTGACATATATATATACCATGGAATACTATGCAGCCATAAAAAAGGATGAGTTTGTGTCCTTTGTAGGGACATTGATGTAGGTGGAAACCATCATTCTCAGCAAACTATTGCAAGAACAGAAAACCAAATACCACATGTTCTCACTCATAGGTGGGAATTGAACAACGAGATCACTTGGACACAGGAAGGGGAACATCACACACCAGGGCCTGTTGTGGGGAGGGGGGAGCGGGAAGGGATAGCATTGGGAGATATACCTAATGTAAATGACGAGTTAATGAGTGCAGCACACCAACATGGCACATGTATACATATGTAACAAACCTGCACATTGTGCACATGTACCCTAGAACTTAAAGTATAATAATTTAAAAAAAAAAGTCCTCTTATCCATGGTCCCAGATCTTTCGTGACCATTGTCTATCAATTGTCTATCATTGTCGATTTCTTCAGAAATTGCTTTCTACACATTATTATTAGAGTATTTTCTATGCCGTTACCCTACTTTGCTTTTCTTAAGTTAAACATCATCTTCCAACACTACATATTTACTTGTTTACTTCTTTTTTTGTCTCCCTCTGCCTTATTAAAATAAATAAGACCAGGAGGTTTGGTTTATATTTGTGTCTGCAGTGTTGGGGACAATGCTGGGCATAGTAGTCCATCAGATTTTTGTTGAGTGGTTAATAAGTGAGAATCTAAAGGCAGGCTTTTATGTAACTGAAAAGGACTCTGATATTAAAATCCACATAGATAGTTCAACTCTGGTATTGTTTTTTCAATTATTTGTCACTTGGTTGTATAGGGGCAGGGCAGTGAGGAGCATCTGCTTTGCAGGAAGGACTGCATTGTTGCCGGCATTGTTGAGCATTGCCAGTGCATGATGATGCAAGGAAGCTGGCTGGCTCTTAGCAGGTGCTACTCATTTTAAATTACCTTCACACAATTCACCCCTTACTGGCCAGACTTGGTCTAACCATTCTCACTACCCTACCCTTCAAAAGCCACTAAACATAACTCTTCTTATACCTCCTTGGGAAGAGATCACAGCAAGGAAGACTCAGCTAAGGGAAACGTTGATCACAAGCTTTGTAGTTGATCTGAACCTGGAAAGAATCAAAGACTCCAAACATGTCTGATATACTTTTGTGAATGATTTCTTTTAATTCACTAATACCCCTCTAAACCAGTTTGTGTGTTCTAGAATTCCATTTCTTTCTTCTATTAAGACAAAGACTAAAGAATGTTATTAGCCACAGCTATGGAACCCAGACAGCACATAATGGCTCTCATTTTACAAATATGATGCTTATTTCTTTAAATATGCAATTTCACATTTGTTATAAGTCACTCGTGGGCATTAATACCTAAAGCTCTCTATTAGTACTTCTCATATGTGTCTGATTTTAACAATTTATTTTCATTGCCAGTATAGGTCATAACTTTCAAGGGGAAAAACTCTAACCAATGCCTAAAACAAAGCAAAACCATATCATTGTTATAAAATAACTTAAATGAAGAGTAAAGTAATTGGCGATTCTTTTGTCCTTCTTTCATGTACCTCCCTGCCACACTTACCTATCCATTTCATTCCAGCCACATAGCTATGTGACCTTAACTTTTATAAAGTAGATTTTTCCCATATGAAAGAAAGCTTCTAAAAGCAGATATCCATGCTCTGTGCAATGGAAGAAATACACCATGAATGTGTTTAAATAAATATAAAAGTCAAGATGAGATAGAAACAAAACTGTTTCCCTAAAATTTGGCTCCAAAAAATAATAAGAGGCAATTAGAGAAGCACCTTCCTTTTCTGATTGCATCATTTTAAACTAAATGATAGAAAATAATATAGGAAGGGTTTATAGGAAAATTTGTAAAATTTTCTTTTTACCAGCATTTGTTATAGTCGAAAGTGAAAATTAAATTATCTCAGCACTGAAATAAACACTCAAGGCAATGTTGTTTCTCATTTACATTTCTTCAAATTCTGATCTTTCAACATAGGAAAAATACTGACAAACATATCAAATGGTAATGTTTGAACAATTTCCTTTCAGGTTAGGTGTGTTACACATAAAGCTTATATCTCATCAACATGCATTTTTATATATTACTAAATTAAATTAATGCTTTGCTTAAATCAGTAGTTTTCTTATAGGTCATGTCTAAATTATCATAATTAAGTAAAATTATATTACAGTTACATTCATTAGCCAAACTCTTGAGAAAAAGAGCTGTGCATTATGCCTTCTCAGTGGGTAACTGTTGTGTTTGTAAAACTGTCTTCGGTTACTGACTGTAGGAATGTGTCAGTAGAATGAAATTATTAGACCCTACTAGGAATTCATTTTTGTGGCCTGGATAACTAAGACCTATATGATGGAGGGAAGTACTTTGGCAAAGCATGAATGCCTGGCTCATGACAATATGTTCTTTCGTTATTAGCAAAGAATTGACTTGATGAAAAGGTTCATGAAATGGTTTTCTCTGAGAGTCAACGGTATCACTGAGTGGTGATTCAAGGGGAGAAAGAAAATGCACTGGCACTCATACAAATGAGAAAATGAATCAGAATTGATTGCTTTTTGCAAAACCATTTACCATGCTGAACTGTAGTACAGTAAGTCTTGCACATTTTTTACAAAGCAATTTTAAAAGTTTTGAATATTCAAGATGTGGTGACTCCATATTTTAAAATCATGTGCCTGTGGAACAAATTATCAGTTTAAACATCCTCTATTAACTTCTTTTTGAAAATTTGCTTCTTTTTGATGCCATCCCACAACTTCTTCAACAGCTCAGTATTATAAAATCATAACATTTTGGTTTAAGCAAGAAACAGTGTTTTCATTAATATAAACTGTAAATATTATTTTATAGACCATCATTTTACTTTTCATTTTATTAAATTAAATTAACTGTTTAATGTTTTTCCATCCACTTCATTTTCTACATACTTATCACTATTCACCTCATAAGTCACCATCAATCTACTCAATTTTTTTCATATCACTAATCTGTTCACGAATTTTTCATTTCCTGGAGACCTCCCTCTTGTACCCACTGTTCCCATCTGACTCACCTATTCTAATATTGGGCTAGTTTCTCTTTCCCAAAGTCTACTTGCCTTAATAATTGTTCTAAAGCATAGCCTACAATAACATAAGAGTTGTATGCATTTTAACCCTAGGATATTTGAAAAGAGTTCTACTCTGTCATTACACTGAAATGATGGTGTGGATGCATGTAGAATTCTCGACTAAAAGTACTTTTCCCCAGGGATTGAAGGCTTGGCTCCATCGTTTTGGAATACAGTTACGCTGGTGCAGATTCTGAATCATTCTGCAGGCCTTTGTTCTGGAATGCACCCCGCCCCCAACACCACCAGTGCTTGCAAACTTACAGGATCTTAAATTCATCACAAGTGTTTTGAAATCCCAGGATGTGTTCCTGAGACAGTCTTTATTTTATCGTCCTGGGCGCTCTGCATCCTCTCAATCTGGAGATTTTTAGGTAATGGGAAATTTGTGTGTTTTTCTGAATAATTTCTATATTTCAGTTCTTCTATTTTTCTCTAGAGGACATAATGGACAGGCACTATGTGTCGTGGATACTGACTTTTTAAAGTACAAATGGGCCAGGGGCGGTGGCTCACGCCTGTAATCCCAGCACTTTGGGAGGCTGAGGCGGGCGGATCACGAGGTCAGGAGATCGGGACCATCCTGGCCAACATGGTGAAACCCCGTCTCTACTAAAAATACAAAAATTAGCCGGGAGCGGTGGCGGCGCCTGTGGTCCCAGCTCCTCGGGAGGCTGAGGCAGGAGAATGGCGGGAACCCGGGGGGCGGAGCTTGCAGGGAGCCAAGATGGCGCCACTCACTCCAGCCTGGGCTGCAGAGCCAGACTGCTTCTCAAAAAAAAATTAATTAATAAAAAAAAAACAAAGTACAAATTGTTCATATTTTATTTTAAAGCATTTTCTTGCTCTCTGTCCTTTTTCTCTGTTTTTCAATTCTTTCTGTTTCAGTGGTTTTTTTTTTTTTTTTACCTTTCCTCCAGCTTCCTTTGCCTCTGAGCCTCTGTTTGCAGTGCCCCTGAGGCTAGGAGCCTGAGATCCCAGGGCTTCTCCGGAGTGGAGGCTTGGGCATTGTCAGCACCCTCCTTCCAAGAAACAGTTGAAAGTTCCTCTCTTCTGATAAGTGAGAAAACATTGTTCTTCCTGTTTTCCATATTCTGCAGTTTTATTGAAATGATTTATTTGCTGTTGTCACTTCTCGCATTCTCATTGTGTGGGTTAATTTTTTTCTTCTAGCCTTTTACTAGAGATAGAGATTACACAGACATGTTTATCTAGAATATTATTTTTGAAGTTTTAAGTAAACAATAAAGTACTTTTAAAAAGATCTAATTTTTTGGAAGTTGAAAATCAGCCAAGAGTTAAATTTTTCTTAAAAAGACAAATTGTTTATGGATACAAGAAGAACTTGGCAGCTTTAATTCATTTGTCAGGGCATTTTTTCCCTTATTGTGCTGTCATTTCTTTATCCTTCTTTTTCATCCAACCATTATCGTTGTAATTTTGCCATGATTTTGTACCTAAGTGAATTGACATCACATGTTTAGGGAGCCCTGTTATCGTGAGACGAGAGGCAGTGATACCTGCCTGCTCCACACTGCCTTTCCCCACAGCTACCCTTTTCCCTCGGTCTAAGCCCTGTCAACCCATGGCGTTAGATGACTTGAATAACAAATAACTATTAAAATCCACTGCATATAAGGTCGTATACAGAGAGCTAGGCAGTGTTTCGGGCCCTCATAAGGTCCCCAGAATGCATGATCATATAAAACCTCACAGATTAGCCCATGAAAACGTAAGGCAGGAGCCAGACAGACCTAGATTCAAAACTCAGCTCTTCTACTTACTAACTCTAGGAAATTAAAATGAAAATTGAAATATCTATTTCCTAATTTGTAAAATAAACATAATAAGCATAATAATTCCTACCTCATGAGCATGCATAAAGACTAAATAAAATATGTGAAGCACAGAGCATAATATATCCATATATATGCTATCATGTTAAGGTCACTTTTATAACTTTCTAGGAACTACTTTTGTGATTTTAGGGGTTGCAAAAAAAATGTAGGCAGCTCCAGGAGAGCCTATTTGACATAAAGTGTATTATGAGGATCATTATGCCCAATGATAATTAACTCGCATTTGTTAATGTAGATAAAGCTCTTCTAGCAGTGCCTATTACAATATAAATGTAGTCAAATTAGATTTGACTACATTTACAGAAAACCAAAAAATATTTAATTTTTTAAACTAATTATGACAGAAGCCTATTTCCCTCTTATACAAATGTATACAGATGTAAGCGCACAGAGCATGCTGGCTTCAAAAGTTTCTAGGTCCCAGGTTCCTTCCAGCTCACTGCTCTACTATCCCTAGAAATAACTTTCATGGCCTTAGGTCAAGAGAGCAGCTCCAGCAGTTAAATCAGCATTACCTAACATGTAGAGGGTGCGCACCAGCTGAGATTTCTTTTTTAAGGCTTCCCACAAGCTCCTTCTCAATACTTTCACAACCCATTGGCCTCAACTTAAGTACAGGGTCCAAACATATGGCAAGGGATGGTGGAAAATAAAGTCTTTATACTGAAAACCTATTGCTTAAAAAAAAAAAAAAAAAAAAAGTCAGAGTCCTATTAATAAGGCAAGAGGGAAGAACAGACATTTAGTTGAACAAACAGCAATCTCTCCCACACTTGTTGAATGGCACATAATAGCCAATCCGTAAATGGAATTGTCATTGCTATCATGTTAAGGTCACTTTTATGACTTTCTAGGAACTACTTTTGTGATTTTAGGGGTTGCAAAAAAAATGTAGGCAGCTCCAGGAGAGCCTATTTGACATAAAGTGTATTATGAGGATCTAATATTAGCACTAACGACTTGACATTTTCCTTTGTGAATTGTATTAGCCACATCTATAAGATTACATATGTAAGATTATCATAATTTAATAGCATCAAATTATATTTTAATTATTACATAATTCAAATGTAATCTAATTTCAATGATAATTTTTTTAAAACTATCTGGGTGACTTAAAAGTAAGCTTCTGAACTTCCAGACAGACACAGATTTTTTAAGTGATCTTTTTGTTATTGATTTGAGCTTAATAGGAGCTGCAGGATTTCAAATACCGAAATCATTGAGGCTTCCTTTATGGTCCGCCACAGTCACATTTTATATGTTCCCCATGGGCTTAAAAGATGTGTATTCTTTGTTATTTTGCACAATATTTTACACATATTGAGTCAAGTTTTTTGGTCTTGTTTATCAAACTTTCTACAATCTTAGTGAATTTTTATATTCTTAGTGATTTTTGACTATTTTATGTAACACTCAAAAATTTTACTCAAATTTTTCTTGCTGTACATCATACTAATTCTGCTTTTAGTTTTTAGTTTTTCACATTTGCAGCTTTGTTTTTAGATGCTCAACATTAAATTGATACACCTTACTGGTACATTAAATGTTGGGATTGTGAAATGCTTATATTTATTTTTGTCATGCCTTTTTCTTAAAGTCTATATTACCTGATAATGTATTTCTGCCACTTTTGTTTTAGTAAAAATGTTACAGGTATAAATTTTTCTATTTTTGTAAAATCCCTTCTGTGTCTTTTAATTTAAGATGTTTCAGGTAAAATGTACAATTTTGGATTACAGAGTTTCTTGTTTGTGCGTTAGTCTAGTCTGACAATCTTAGTTTTTTAGTTGAATCATTTGGTGCATTTACAGTTTTGTTGCTACAGATATATTTGAATTTCTATTCACTATCTTTTAATTTCTATTTTCCTACTTATCCTTGCTTTGTTTTTTTCTATCTTGCCTTTCTTTTTAATATTCCTCATATATTTTTTAAAATGTGACAGTGAAAGCTCGCATTTGTTAATGTAGATAAAGCTCTTCTAGCAGTGCCTATTACACAAATAAGTGTTTTAACATTGCAATTACCATTGGGTATTTTTGTTTGTCATTTTATTTTTTCCCTCTATAATTTTAGAAGTTAATTGTTCCATTTTTCAGACTTTTAGTGTTATACTGATTATTATAGGTTGTTCACTTAACAAAATCTAAATTTAATAAACATTTGTTCTACTGTTTTGAACTATAGAAAGCATTTAACTTATTCAACCTTTTCTCAATGAATATGCTATTGTTGACACATATTTTAATTCCATTTTTCTAATCTCCCAAAATGTTATTGCTGCGGTTTGTATCATTTATAAGCTAATTTTTAAATTATATCTATTAATTTCATTGCTTTTCATTTTTTTCTTGTTAGATTTTCCTTATGGATTTACTTTCCTTGTGCCTGAAGCACATTTTTAAAAATATTCTTTAGAGAAAATCTGCAGGTGATAAGTTTCATCAGTTGTTTGTTTTCCTGACAAATGTCTTTATTTTGACTTCTTTCATGAGAGACGTTTTGTTCCTGGTAGAGGCTCTGGGTAAATGGTTATTTTCTGCAATGCAATGAAGGTTTCTCTCAGACTTCTATTACTCCTGCTAAGATGCTAGCTTCTATTTTAACTGTTGCTCCTTTGAATGGAAACAATCTTCGAATTCTGGCTAATTTCAATAGATTTTCTTTCTTTGTTTACTGCTTCATTATGATCTCTTTTTGTGTAGATATTTTAAAGTCTTTCTGGGTACATATCGGAATTGTTTAAACTTTGTGTTTTTTTAATTTCTTCTGAAAATTTTTAGTCACTGTAATTTCAAAGATATCCTCAGCCCCATTCTTTCTTTCTTCCTTTTTCTTTTCCAACAGGATCACCAATTATATGTATGTTAGATCTTCTCACACATTCTTCCATGTTTCTTAAGCTCTCTTTTAGATTTCATCTTTTCGTTTTTCTTCTCTGCATTCTGAATGATTTCTGTATATCTTATTCCATTCACTAAGTTCTCTAGAACTATGTCACATCCGCTATTAAATCTTTCCTCTTATTTTAAAATTTTGATTGTATATTTAACTTCTAATGGTTATGTTGATTATTTTATAAATCATTTTGGTCATCCTTTACATTTTCCTATTCCCTCACATATTAAAAAAATTGTTTATTATATATATAATATTCTGAATATTATAAAGATTTGAAAATTACTCAGAGCACAAACAATACTGTGTGTGCTACAGTTAAGACAGGAAAGTGTTTGACACTTTTCAAGGAATTGAAAAGTAACCTACCTGTACAGAATGCATGAAGGGTGGAGGACTATGAGTTTTAGGAGATGTGGTTGGAAAAGAAGACAGAAACCAAATTTGCAATGTCCTATAAGCCATGCTGAAAATTTTGAAAGTATGAGAAAATATAAACACTCTAAGTTCAAATTGTGTATTCTATTTTCCTAAGGATTTTTTTTAATTTGAATTTAGGTCATAGCTATATGGCTTAGCAGAAATTGTTTACCATATAGGTGAACTTTATTTTTAAACTATATAAACACACCTGTGTACATACACACATACACAAATTTACCACTTGAAAAAATGTATTGGAAACTCAGTATGGCAAGTTGCTCTCAGGCAGGAGGAAAGAGCTGTTTGCAGGATTGCATGCACGTTATGGTATTATATATGACATTTTAGGTTATTAATCTTTCTATGATTTCAGGTCAACAAATATAATTTTTATGCTTTGCATAGTTCTTGATAGAAAGTAACTTTTAGTATCATTTTTCTTAAACCTACTAAATTATTTCTGCAATAAAATGATGAATTAAGACTCTCATCTAAAATTAATAGTCTAAGAAACACTCTTTTCCTTTGGATTTTGATACTTTTGAGCCCACTATGTCTTTTGCCTGTGTATTCCGTCACAATAATAGCTGCATAGAGGCTTTAAAGTTCTGTAAATTAAATAGTTACAACAGCTCTGTTTTAAAAACAAAAGAAGGCACGAAATTTGTGTTGAGAAATACATTTGATAGTGACTTATTTATCTATATCTTATTTATACAGACATACAGACAGGATATAGAACCAGGAGTTTGCTTGAAACAATCCTACTGGTCTGTCTCTATCATGAGGGCCTCCAGCAGCACTCGGAAGTTGCTATGCTGTGTATGTTCTTAAGTCTGTTCTGCCTCTAGAGTTGATTGAAACTAATATGATTTATTGCTGAGTGCTATCATACTCTCAAGTCAGAATTCCTCTACAAACCACCCATCCATAGAGTGTTGCTGTCAACAAAGCCAACACCAGACACATTTCAAAATCATTGATTAGCTCCTGGAAATTTGGTGCCTCACCATAATACACTTTAAAGTTTTACTTTTAAATCCAGAACTTAAAAATATTACTTAAAGACCAGTTGAAAATAAATGTATTTATAATCAGAGAATAAGTATAGTTACCTTTACAGTATGTCATAAGTAAAGTTCTAGAGACACTACTAATTGTACATGATAAAAGCAATACAGCTAGCATAGCCTGGACGTCCATCTCTCTAGGATGAGGGTGAAGCGTTACTTGGTAGAAGGCAGAGAAGAACTTCTCATGTGGTCATGATTGGGTTAGTTCTCCTATGTCACCCTGCTTTTATGCCACAACCCTTTAACTCCACTCTGATTTATGAATATTTGAGTTAAATTTATTTCCTTGAATCAGAACAAGTATACTAACTGCTAACAATTCGGCCCTCTGTCTAGAGTCTTTTTTACAGCTCATCATTTAAATTACGGAGATGATCTGTCTCAGATAATCTTAATCCACCTAATTCAACTGCCTTATCTTCATACATTTTGTTGTATCATTATACAGCTCTATACTGCAGGCAAGGTTGGTGAGAATGGGCATACAAAGAGAGCACAAAAATATACTCCATTTACAAATGTCTGTGAATATTGTTTCACGCTTTAGCGAGAAAAAATTTAATGAAATTTTGCATTTCAAAGAGGAGCAAAAACTATCTTCCAGAAATCAGTACTGATATTAGATGGGGTCAGATCTCAGAGGGTGGTAACTCTGGGTACGGGTAGGGGTCAGTGGAAACCCATAGTGATGTCGTGTGCGGCACATTCTCTAGAAGCAGCATTCGTATGAGCCTGATGGGTTTGTGACCTGAGTCATAGAACTCTTAGTGTATCTATCTATCCACACACACACACACACACGTGTGTATATACACATATATTATATATATTCTGAGTTTCTCCAAACGGAAAGGTAAGTATTGCTGGGTTGGTTGTGTCTGATGGAGAAACATGATCCTGGAACAGGAAACCAAAGAAGATAGAGAGATCTACCAAAGCATGAAGACACTGTTTGCATGCACGGGGCTGTGTGAAAGGGAGACAATGTGCAGTGAACACTAGAACTGGAGGAATGAACTGAACTCTGCCATTCTTTTGTACATTATCTACAACTTCAGGTAGACTCATGTCTGGAATATTTGGAAACAGAAAATTCTCAGTTGAAACGTTTGTATTTTCCATAATAACCTGTGATTGTTTTGCCTAGATGTATCCTCATGGACTGCTCTCATTGGTCCTAGCATAAAAGCAGTAAAATAGAGGAACATGCATTGTTAAGAACATAAACTTTGTGGTTCATTCAGTGGTTTGAGTGTCAGCTCCACCATTGTGTGCCTGCGTCCCCTTACGCATATTACTTAAATCCCCAAGATTCAGTTTTTCCCGTCTTGAAGATATGAATAATAATCATATCTCTGACAAAGTGTTGTTGAAAGAAAAAAATTCCAAAGAATTATTTAATAAAATGCTCAGTAAATCATAAGTATGCAGAGCATGTTAGCTACACCTTTTTCATGGTGGGCAGAAAGTTCTAGTCCTGTACATTTTGGGGACATATCATCTCTAACATCCTTATATAAAAAATGGAGGAATAGAATTACATGATACCATGATCCTTTTGTGATTAACATTAAATGAAACTATGATTTTCAAATTTTGTAATTGATAGAGAGATAAGCACAATATTTTATAGTTTAACATTTACAACGTAAATGCCATGGGAATGGCTATGCTGTGTTCTTGTACTATTCAGAAGTTTCACATACATTCCACAGTATTCTGCTTCTACATTCTTGATCTTTGATTTAAAAAGTATTGCTTCTTATGCATAACAAAACAGAAAAATCAGTTTATACTGTTTTACACCAAAAAAATTGCTGGAAGACATAATTTGTTCACATAAAAGACATAAAATGCTCACTCACTATTGTCTATGTTGTCTTTTCATTTTATTACACTTTTATTGCATGATATTCATCCTACTACAGAATTATAATTGTCCATAATTAATATTTTCTTAGATTGTATTCACTTGAGTTGATGTAACTTTGTAAGTGTCTGTCTATATACAAATATAATATCACGAGTTCAGACACTATTATAATTCCTAATCTCTTTTAGCAATGCCTTCCCCAATGTTCCTGTTATAAATGCTCAATATCTTGTTCATTTTTGTGATATCTCTTGAGAAGCTATCCATTCCTTAGGCTCTTGGTATCAGAAAAACAATGAATGAAGGATGGTATGAAATGGTAAATGTCAGACGTTGGCTAAGTAATGATAAGCAATATGCTCTATGAAACAACAGTGAATTTTGAAAGTCAGATCCAATTCGTATCTATTTTCTTCACTATTTTACACATGAGATGAGTTATGGATTTGTGAAAAAACCTTAAAGAAATCAAATCTATGCAAAATATTACAAAATATGAAATTATTTTTGTTGAAGTTCATAAACTTCACAGACTGAGACAAATATCCTTAAACCATTTATATTAACAAGCACTGAATGCGGCGATTCTGTACCACAACATGATATTCCAAATTAAACTTCTGCATCGTAAGTGACCTTTATAGCAGTTTTACAGTTCATAAATTCTGTACAATGTGGCTCTGCAGAGTGGTTTTAATAAATCTTGATTGTGCTATAAACCTTAGTATGCACACTTGAAATGGCATTTCCAGTCTTAACAACACAAATGCAGGAATGGATCTTCGCTGCCATATGGAGTATTTGCCATAGAGTCTATCAAGTAGTAAGCATGATTTCAGTAAGAAGAAGAAAGCACAAGTTATTTATCATTGACACAGGAGAAACAAATTGAGGCCTATTATTTACAGATATTTAGAACAGGTTCAAGAGTCTTTAAAAAGCTTGCCTACCTTTGGCAAAAGCTAATTCTGTTAATTTTATGAAAATATGAAACTACGTGATGCAGGAAAAGAAGAGTATGTTAAGATATGAATGACTTCACTCCTTACAGCATGCACATTTCTCTACCCAGCACGTTGGTTATGTTTGATTGATGGACTCTAGGTCATTCTATTCCTTCTATCATAATTTTATCTGCCTGAAAGCTTAAGTTTGTGATTATATTTGGAGAAATTTATGAAAGTCTCTGTGTTGGCTAAAGAGAGCCTATTATTCTACATTCAGCCCTCTGAGAGCAAGATAACAGTGTTCACTGAAGGCAGATAGAACTGCTGAAATTTAACTAAATATCAGCTTTACCACTGTGTTCATTATACTGTTTTATAAAACTAGAATAATCAGGAGTATAAACAAATTTTATTTGCAGTTTTCAAACTATGCTGAAGATGTAGATATAGAGAAGATTATTTTTAAAATGTACTAAAAGGAAAAAAGCAAATGACTTGGATTCTGTATTTCTTTCTCTTATATTTCCTGCACATCTCCCATATTCTTTCAGCTTTCCTTTCCCAAACTTCAATTACAGAAATTGTCAGCTTTCTGGATATAGCTTTTATGTCCTTTATCCCTTACGTGCCTCTTTTCTTTCACCTTTTACCTAACAAAATTCTTAAATTTAATCCTTTTGTCTGACTAATCTTCTCTTCCGGATTGTCCATTCTAGTATTTACTGCATCTGTTGGACTTTAAAAAATAAAGATTTTAATTTCCAAATTACGTGATGGCTTCTTCATTCTGGGGAACATATACTGTTTTATATCCTTGAAGACACACAGCACTTATTGACACTTTTTCTCAAGTCCTATTGACTTCACTTGTTTCATGGGGTCTTAGTCCTTCTTAGTCCTTGAGATGGGCAACATTTTGTGCTATTGGTTTGCTTTTTTGTTGTTGTTTTGTTTTTAATTTTTATTTTTGTGGGTACATAGTCGGTGTATATATTTATGGTGTACATGAGGTATTTTGATAAGGCATAATAATCACACCAGGGCACATGGCGTATCCATCACCTCAAGTGGTGTTGATTTTCTTCCAATGTTGTGTGTTTGGGGTTGTCTACTCGTATTTGTATCTGACAATTTCTTTACATCTTTCTATTACGTTTACTTAAGTCTAAACTGGTAACTGAAAGATGAGACTCGGGTCCTGTGCCGGAGAGATCCTGCCCTTTCTGTGACCAGCAATTACCTGGGGAATCCTCCTGGTCTCTGCTCCAGTTCTGGGTGTGTGTTATAACCAGAGGGTGACTCCAGCTCCGCGCGTGTGTTACAACCAGAGGGTGACTCCAGCTCCGCGCGTGTGTTACAACCAGAGGGTGACTCCAGCTCCGCGCGTGTGTTACATCCAGAGGGTGACTCCAGCTCCGCGCGTGTGTTATATCCAGAGGGTGACTCCAGCTCCGCGCGTGTGTTACATCCAGAGGGTGACTCCAGCTCTGCATGTGTGTTACAACCAGAGGGTGACTCCAGCTCTGCGTGTGTGTTACAACCAGAGGGTGACACCAGTTCCGCGTGTGTTATATCCAGAGGGTGACTCCAGTTCCGCGCGTGTGTTATAACCAGAGGGTGACTCCAGCTCCATGTGTGTGTTACAACCAGAGGGTGACTCCAGTTCCGCGTGTGTGTTATAACCAGAGGGTGACTCCAGCTCCGCGTGTGTGTTACAACCAGAGGGTGACTCCAGTTCCGCGTGTGTGTTATAACCAGAGGGTGACTCCAGCTCCGCGTGTGTGTTACAACCAGAGGGTGACTCCAGTTCCGCGTGTGTGTTATAACCAGAGGGTGACTCCAGCTCCGCGTGTGTGTTACAACCAGAGGGTGACTCCAGTTCCGCGTGTGTGTTATAACCAGAGGGTGACTCCAGCTCCGCGTGTGTGTTACAACCAGAGGGTGACTCCAGTTCCGCGTGTGTGTTATAACCAGAGGGTGACTCCAGCTCCGCGTGTGTGTTATAACCAGAGGGTGACTCCAGTTCCGCGTGTGTGTTATAACCAGAGGGTGACTCCAGTTCCGCGTGTGTGTTATAACCAGAGGGTGACTCCAGTTCCGCGTGTGTGTTATAACCAGAGGGTGACTCCAGTTCCGCGTGTGTGTTATAACCAGAGGGTGACTCCAGTTCCGCGTGTGTGTTATAACCAGAGGGTGACTCCAGTTCCGCGTGTGTGTTATAACCAGAGGGTGACTCCAGTTCCGCGTGTGTGTTATAACCAGAGGGTGACTCCAGTTCCGCGTGTGTGTTATAACCAGAGGGTGACTCCAGTTCCGCGTGTGTGTTATAACCAGAGGGTGACTCCAGTTCCGCGTGTGTGTTATAACCAGAGGGTGACTCCAGTTCCGCGTGTGTGTTATAACCAGAGGGTGACTCCAGTTCCGCGTGTGTGTTATAACCAGAGGGTGACTCCAGTTCCGCGTGTGTGTTATAACCAGAGGGTGACTCCAGTTCCGCGTGTGTGTTATAACCAGAGGGTGACTCCAGTTCCGCGTGTGTGTTATAACCAGAGGGTGACTCCAGTTCCGCGTGTGTGTTATAACCAGAGGGTGACTCCAGTTCCGCGTGTGTGTTATAACCAGAGGGTGACTCCAGTTCCGCGTGTGTGTTATAACCAGAGGGTGACTCCAGTTCCGCGTGTGTGTTATAACCAGAGGGTGACTCCAGTTCCGCGTGTGTGTT
Source organism: Theropithecus gelada (assembly GCF_003255815.1). Classification (NCBI taxonomy): domain Eukaryota; kingdom Metazoa; phylum Chordata; class Mammalia; order Primates; family Cercopithecidae; genus Theropithecus; species Theropithecus gelada. The sequence continues at coordinate 185,627,321 of NC_037672.1, read as the reverse complement.
ATAACCAGAGGGTGACTCCAGTTCCGCGTGTGTGTTATAACCAGAGGGTGACTCCAGTTCCGCGTGTGTGTTATAACCAGAGGGTGACTCCAGTTCCGCGTGTGTGTTATAACCAGAGGGTGACTCCAGTTCCGCGTGTGTGTTATAACCAGAGGGTGACTCCAGTTCCGCGTGTGTGTTATAACCAGAGGGTGACTCCAGTTCCGCGTGTGTGTTATAACCAGAGGGTGACTCCAGTTCCGCGTGTGTGTTATAACCAGAGGGTGACTCCAGTTCCGCGTGTGTGTTATAACCAGAGGGTGACTCCAGTTCCGCGTGTGTGTTATAACCAGAGGGTGACTCCAGTTCCGCGTGTGTGTTATAACCAGAGGGTGACTCCAGTTCCGCGTGTGTGTTATAACCAGAGGGTGACTCCAGTTCCGCGTGTGTGTTATAACCAGAGGGTGACTCCAGTTCCGCGTGTGTGTTATAACCAGAGGGTGACTCCAGTTCCGCGTGTGTGTTATAACCAGAGGGTGACTCCAGTTCCGCGTGTGTGTTATAACCAGAGGGTGACTCCAGTTCCGCGTGTGTGTTATAACCAGAGGGTGACTCCAGTTCCGCGTGTGTGTTATAACCAGAGGGTGACTCCAGTTCCGCGTGTGTGTTATAACCAGAGGGTGACTCCAGTTCCGCGTGTGTGTTATAACCAGAGGGTGACTCCAGTTCCGCGTGTGTGTTATAACCAGAGGGTGACTCCAGTTCCGCGTGTGTGTTATAACCAGAGGGTGACTCCAGTTCCGCGTGTGTGTTATAACCAGAGGGTGACTCCAGTTCCGCGTGTGTGTTATAACCAGAGGGTGACTCCAGTTCCGCGTGTGTGTTATAACCAGAGGGTGACTCCAGTTCCGCGTGTGTGTTATAACCAGAGGGTGACTCCAGTTCCGCGTGTGTGTTATAACCAGAGGGTGACTCCAGTTCCGCGTGTGTTATAACCAGAGGGTGACTCCAGTTCCGCGTGTGTTATAACCAGAGGGTGACTCCAGTTCCGCGTGTGTTATAACCAGAGGGTGACTCCAGTTCCGCGTGTGTTATAACCAGAGGGTGACTCCAGTTCCGCGTGTGTTATAACCAGAGGGTGACTCCAGTTCCGCGTGTGTTATAACCAGAGGGTGACTCCAGTTCCGCGTGTGTTATAACCAGAGGGTGACTCCAGTTCCGCGTGTGTTATAACCAGAGGGTGACTCCAGTTCCGCGTGTGTTATAACCAGAGGGTGACTCCAGTTCCGCGTGTGTTATAACCAGAGGGTGACTCCAGTTCCGCGTGTGTTATAACCAGAGGGTGACTCCAGTTCCGCGTGTGTTATAACCAGAGGGTGACTCCAGTTCCGCGTGTGTTATAACCAGAGGGTGACTCCAGTTCCGCGTGTGTGTTACAACCAGAGGGTGACTGCACCGCTATTTGCTGCTTGGCGTGAATGCTTTTACCAGTGCTCACTTGTATCCTTTTCCATGTAAGTCAGATGACCCAGATTCTCTAAATTTAGCTCCCCCTTAATCAAGATACATTTGCTGTGCTCCTTCCCACTACTTTCAGCCATCGATTCTGGACCTTCAGTTACTCACACGCCAGCACTAGCTTTAAAAATAGCTTTCTTCCGCCAGGCGCCGTGGCTCACGCCTGTAATCCCAGCACTTTGGGAGGCCGAGGCGGTGCATCACAAGGTCAGGAGATCGAAACCATCCTGGCTAACACGTTGAAACCCCGTCTCTACTAAAAATACAAAAACAAAAACAAAAAAAACCAGCCGGGCGAGGTGGCGGCGCCTGTGGTCCCAGCTCCTCGGGAGGCTAAGGCAGGAGAATGGCGGGAACCCGGGAGGCGGAGCTTGCAGGGAGCCGACATCGCGCCACTCACTCCAGCCTGGGCCACAGAGCGAGACTCCGTCTCAAAAATAAATAAATAAATAAATAAACAAACAAACAAACAATAAAAATAGCTTTCTTCAGCACTCGTTTTAGATACTTATTACTTCTGATTTTATTTCTACCTAGATTTGATCCCTGTGCATTTTCTACCTTTCAAAGACCCTATAAGATGTCTATGCCTTAATGACCCTGTTTATTGTTTTCCCACTCTGCACTGGATTTGCCATATTAAAACTTATCTTTTTGGTCATATTGTGGAATGTGAGGCAAGGAGATATATGACTTTATCTTAATCCAAAGTATTAATTAGTTTACAAACCAGCTTATTAGGATAGTAATCTTGATATCACAGATTAGTATAGTAACCTTGTAATATAACATTTTATTTACTTACTTATTTATTTTTATTTTTAATTGAGACAGAGTCTCACTCTGTCACCCAGGCTGGAGTGCAGTGGCCGGATCTTGGCTCATTGCAAACTCTACCTCCTGGTTCAAACAATTCTCCTGCCTCAGCCTTCTGAGTAACTGGGATTACAGGTGACAGCTATCATGCCTGGCTAATTTTTGAATTTTTAGTAGAGAGGGGTTTCACCAATTTGGCCAGGCTGATCTCAGACTCCTGACCTCAAGTGATCCACCCGCCCCAGCCTCCCAAAGTGCTGGGATTACAAGTGTGAGCCACTGCACCGGACCTAAAATAGCATTTTGAAACCAGAGATCTTTTATCTTTTACTAAATACTATGAAAACAAAGAGAGAGAAAAATAAAAGGTCTCTGAACATTGTATGTGTGCCCACTTAATATGGGGCATTTGAGGAGCAGGTGAAAAGTGAGTTTCATAGAAAAGAATTTGAACATTAAATACCATGCAGAAAACCTTGATTTTATTTTAAACTTAATTATTATTTATATACAACATTTGTCTACACACTGGTATTTGAGAAGTGAGCTTGTATCAAGGAAGACATTGGAAGCAGTTTCATTATATAGTATAATTATTTATGAATGCCAGTTAAAATTTTCTCCTATTGAAGAATATTTGACTCATGAAAATGTTAGATTGATTAAAATACATAAGATTTGTGGTATCAAAATTAGGGGATCCATTTCTTTGCACTGTTAAATCATTTAAAGCACTTTTCAATAACTTTACTGTTAGTCTGAGTAGCAAATTAATTCAGTGCTAGTTATATCTAAATGACTTCTCCAATGTAGAAATACGAAGGTCAATGAGGTGCATGATGATTTTAATGATATTTGCATTATGAGGAAAGGGAAGCCTGTTAATATGTAATAGCCAAAAGATGTCAAGTGGCAAAATTGGGCAAATTATTCTGGAATTGCTTAGAGAAAAATGATTTATTTGTATTGGTACGACATATTACCTTCCTTATCAAGCCACTGCAATCTAGGAAGCTTCTTGAGAAATTGAGTTATGCATAATATAGATTTATAATTTCTTTGTTTACTACCAGAGACCCTGAGTCATTGCAGAAAATAAAGGTGTTCAAATTCAGCAGCTTCTCATTTCTAAATCCATCTTCTCTGAGGAGGTGCAGGCCTAGAGCAGAGATCTTGCAATTTCTTGTTCCACATTAAGGGAGCATGGTGTGTCCCTGTTTCTGAAAGTGGGTTGTGCAATTCCTAGTGTGTGAATATTTGTATGGTAGTGATGATGATCCAGTCTCTTACACACAATGTCCAGGTTATGTGGTTCCCAGTTACTCTTCATGATCCATGAATGAGAGAGCCACATGAGCTGAGGTTTCTCAGGAAACTGTTAATAAGAAAAATCCCCAGCTGGGCCCCAGGTGACAATGATGTACCTCCCAGGACACATCAGAGCACAGCAACTGAAGGTATTGTGATCTCCGGGATCCATCTGAGACTCCATTGGCACGTGTGGCTTGTAGATAAAGCAAGGTTTATCATTTTGGTTCACAACCTTCCTGTTTCCGTCTTTTAAGTACAGAGGGAGTCCCAAGTTTCTTCATTTGATTTAAACTCCAAATTTAAAAGAGAGAAGTTTCTGTTCTTTGTCATAACAAAAACAAATTCATAAGCCATGAACAAGGAGAGCTAATCCAGAACTGAAGCTATTCACGACCAGCGCCTCAGGTGGCTACCCTGGCATTTCACCTGCAATTTGATGTAGAGTCAAAACTGCCATGGTGACTGCATTACATAAGGATCTCTTTCTAACCGCACCTGAACAGAATAATCCAAATTAGGTGCAAAGAGTTTCTTAAATGTAAAATACCTTGTTAATTCCTTGTAGTTGATATCCCAAGGAAAGATAAAGGATCATCTGTGATACGCTTTCATTTTGTAGAGGAAGAGACACTGCACGAGGAGGACCGAGTAACTGCAGTGGAGCGGCTGCGTAAGGTAATGCTTCTCAAACTAGAAATCCGGAATTACCTGAGGTTCTTTAAAACGACGCCGGGAACTGACTCCCAGACATTCTGATATTTTTGGTGTACAATGTGCGTAGAGCCTAAGAATTTTAGACACTCCCTAGATAATTCTAGTGTGCAGCAAAGACCAGGGAGAACTGGTGTAAGCCACTATCAACATGAATTTTCAGCTGTTCCACTTTCTCGTTGGTAAAAGAGTCACTCGCAGATTCCTGCTTTGTGGGATTGGAGTGATTATATAAAGACACTATGTGAACGGACTCAGAAAAGGATAAACTTACATTTAAAGACAAACATTCAATAGTTTTTAACACTCTGAAAATGTTAAAATTTTCTAGATGAGTTTGCAATTCTCGTCATGGAGAATTATTGACAAATTTAAATTCTTTAAAACATTGGAGTTGAAACTGTGATTCAAAACGTGTTTCTCCCGATAGCGTTCTCATATTCGGATATTAAGCTATGACTTTCTGACTTCTGCAGCAGGGCACAGCAGGGCTCACGCAGGTTGGCAGTCAGAGGTTGGCGCGTTCTCTTCGAATCACTTCGACATCTTAGGCAAATGTGTTAACATTTTTATGCCTCACTGGTTTAGAAAATACAGATTGTAATAGATGCCCGGACTGTCTCCCAAGTATATGGGGATAATCAAATGTGCTAACAGATGAAAGCCCTTTAAGAAGTAAACTTACTATTAACCTTTTACAAAAGTGAAAATCAGCAGCAGTTCCAGGCTGTGAGGCAGGCAGCAGTGTGACGAACAAGAACGAGCTGAAAATGAGTGTTCTTTCTCTTTCTCTTTTTTTTCTCCTTAAAGGTAGAGTTATGAAAAAAATGGACAGTTATCTCCTATTAAACAACTCAGCAATTGATTTATTTATATTCTTTTCTGTACTATTATAAACATAGAAAGCAGTTTATAATTTAAATTTTAAAAATTAAATTAAACATTGGAATATGCCTTCCAGAATGATAATTGTTTGATCTTTGACACGACAAGTCCCGTGGTCTTTCTGGTTCTTTGCTCGCCATCTATATGAACATATGGTCGTAGCTGTCACTGCCATGCTGTCACATTCAAATTCAAGTACCTAATTGATAATATGATGCAAAATAAAAATGACTAAATATTAATGCTGATTGTAGTAGTGATATTTTTGAATTAAGAAAAATAGAGTTGTTATCTTGCAAGCCAAATGAGAAATGAATTGAAATGAAAAATGTCTGTTAAAATAAGTATAGGCTGGGCGCAGTGGCTCACATCTGTAATCTCAACATTTTGGGAGGTCGACGTGGGCAGATCGCTTGAGCCAAGAAAGTTCAAGACCATCCTGGGCAACACAGGGAAACTCCATCTCTACAAAATATAGAAAAATTAGCCGAGCATGCTGGTGCACATCTGTAGATCCAGCTACTAGGGAGGCTGAGATGGGAGGATTCCTTGAGCCTGGGAGACAAAAGTTGCAGTGAGCTGAGATTACACCACTGCACTCCAGCCTGGATGACTGAGTGAGACCCTGTCTCAAAAATAAATACATAAATACATAAAATAAGCATAAATGTGAGCGTGAGTTTGGCATAGATATAAAAATCCATGGTCCTTCATGCTCAATATTGGTGGACGTTTAGGGAGTCAGTCTAAAGTTCCTTCACACAGTGCCTATTTGTCAACATTGATGAACAATTTCCTGATTTTCTTTTCTAGGTTCAATCCACTGATTTTATCTTTTAGAGGCTGTTTCACTATCACTGTCACTGCCTGATTTTAATACAGTGAACAGCAAATCACTCAACTAAGAGTTTCTGATTTTATGCACTATTTTAAATATTTTCTGCAAAATAAAAATGCATATGTATGATGCATATATATATACACACATATTCATATCCCAGTCTTTACTGTAATGCAACAACAATCATAAAATTCTTCTTAATACGGTTTATTAATGTAAGGACTGCATTGCTACCTTACGCTAAAATTGATATCCACTATTTCTCATATTTTAGTGGCTTAAAACTACAAGTGTTTTATTTTCACAATATCGTGAGCAGGATTTTGCACAAGGCCTGACAAAGCAATCCTTGTCCTGTGGTGTTGATCAGGACGGCCCTGGGATCTTCAGCAGGTGTGGCCTCCTCGGGAGGGTCCAGCACAGCACTGTTTGCTTGTCAGAGGTCTTCACAGGAGGGCTGAAAGGCAGGGCTCAGGTGGGACAATCCACCCGAACACTGACATGGGACCCCATCAAAGGGCATTCTTGTAGTTGGACTTTTTACATGTCAGTCCTCAGGGGTCCCAGGAAGAATATTCCAAAATTTGAGTTTGGGATTTTTATTCTTGTTTTTGCATTTTACCAACAGATTATTATACTTTCCCTGCTATTTTTATGATACATGATTTTGGACTTTAACTTTCTTCAGCATCTTGATCTTAAGCTGTAGATTCAATTTTCTAGATCATTTTAATTCTCTTTTCCCTCGACTTTCTATCTCTTTTTATTTGCTCTCAAGTCTATGCCAAAGTAATATTTTTTAAATCAATGTGGATTGTTCCAGAAACTTTCACTAAATAAGTTTCTCGAAATGGCTTCAAAAGCAAATATGTCCTTCTATAATTGCCCTATTTACATTCAATGCCAAAAGTCAGCCTATATTCAACAAGCATTTTTAGGCTTCACCATATGCATAATTGGCTGTGCTCTTAGGAGAATTCAAAAAAGGTAGAAGAAATGGTTCCTACATTTTCGTAATGTATAATCTATTGCAAGAAATCAGACAAACATGCAAAAAATAATAGAACTTATTTCTAGTAATAAGGAAAAATGTACAATTTATGCATCAGTGCTATAAAACACAAAACCAAATGAATAGTTTCAGTAGCAAGAGGAGAGGACAGGCAGGAATTAAGTCTTGCCGAAGAGGCCCCTGAGCCAGGTACTGACTGAATGCTGGCTGAGTGTGACAGAGAGGAGGGTGTGAACACGCAGCAAGAATTTGAAAGGGAAGAAAGGTGTCTGGGTTATGGCCAAAAATAACCTGATTAATAGTGATAAGAATAATGTTTCTGCAGTGGGTAAGTGAAATAAACTGTATAGCAGAAGGGTAAGGGACTTATATGGTAAAAGAAAGATCAAATTTACCTTATTTTCATGTGAATTCAAGTAATTTGTTACCTGTCCTTCCATCTATCTTTATCTCAAGGGAAAAAGAATCACATCTGAACAAAAATGCATAAGGTCAGGTGCAGTGGCTCACACCTATAATCCCAGCACTTTGGAAGACTGAGGCAGAGACCGCCCTGGCCAACATAGTGAAACCCCATATCTACTAAAAATACAAAAAGTAGCCGGGCGTGGTGGCGGGTGCCTTTAGTCCCAGCTACTCAGGAGGCTGAGGCAGGACAACTGCTTGAACCCGAGAGGCAGAGACTGTAGTGAGCCGAGATTGCACTCCAACCTGTGCAACAGAGCAAGACTCCATCTCAATAAATAAATAAATAAATAAAATATATATACACATACACACACAATTTTATATATATGTGTATATATATAGTGTATAGACACTCGTGTGTGTACACAATTGTGTATGTAATTGTGTATATATACACACACTTGTATGTGTGTACATGGTGTGTGTGTGTATATATATAATCATATATTTGTATTTGTAGGAGATATATATATTTATATACACATATCCCAGAGAACCTGGCTCAGAGGCCTCTGCCCAAGACTAATTCTTGCTTGCTGTCTTGCTACACAAGCTATTTGGTTTTGTATTTTACAGCACGGATGCATACATTGTACATTTTTCTTTATTACCAGAAATGACTTCTATTTTGTTTTGCATATTTGTCTGGCTTCAATATATTACATCTAGCTTATGAATATGTATACATACTTTGTGTGTACACATCAGTGTTAATTTCCTGGCATTAACTGTCATGTTGTTTGATATGAGAGAAATTGTAACCAGAGGAAGTTGTGTACAAGACACATAGGAACTCTGTATTATTTGTGTGGCTTATTTTGGGTCTTACATTATTTTAAAATGAAAGGTTGTATTTTGAAAATAAGAAAGTTTGCCTTTTCCTGAGTATGGATGTAGGTAACCAAAATGCGTTGGAAAGAAAATAAAACTGACTGGGCGCGGTGGCTCATGCCTGTAATCCCAGCACTTTGGGAGGCCGAGGCAGGCGGATCATGAGGTCAGGAGATCGAGACCCTCCTGGCTAACACGGTGAAACCCTGTCTCTACTAAAAAATACAAGAAACTAGCCGGGCGTGGTGGCGGCGCCTGTAGTCCCAGCTACTTGGGAGGCTGAGGCAGGAGAATGGCGGGAACCCGGGGAGTGGAGCTTGCAGTGAGCTGAGATCCGGCCACTCACTCCAGCTTGGGCGACAGGGGAGACTGTCTCAAAAAAACAAAAGAAAATAAAATAAAACTAAAGATTATTTACTTGATAATAAGTCTTAATTGAAGATAACATAAGTAAAAAGCTATCTTTTAATTTGAGTAAAGATTATACTCTGTGAACAGAGCTTCATTCAAGCCATAATTAAGTTCCTAAAGAATAGTCAGAAAAATCTATGTAGATTTTTAAAAAGCAATTCACTTCTGTGCATACATGCAATGTGGGTCAATGTAATATTTTACTAATATGATAAACAAGGGATATTTTTACATATGTTTATAATTACTATATTTTCTTTTACAATACTTAACATATGAACAGAGATCTCCTACTCCTATTTTATCTGGTACCTAAAAGTTATATTGAACTATCTGAAAAATGGAATGAGCTTCAGGATCTTATTTTTATGATTCTATAAATACATTTCTGTTGTTAGGAAACATGCTGATTTCTGCTTTCTTTGGCACTTTTTGTTTGCTTGCTTACAGAGTAACCAATCTTACTACATTTTAAATTTAGGAAACAGAATTTGATTTTTAGCAAGGGTGACATATTTATGAGTTGTTTTGTTGTTTTCTACCTAAGTTGGCATTTTTTAAAGGCCTAAAATAATCACTTGGACTTTAAGAGCTAAATCAAAGCACTTCTTTATGCACTTCTTAGAATTAGACCACTCTTGTAAATGGCTATTAAATGGACTGTTTGTCTAAAATTCTTACTATCGTTGCATCTCCCAGCAACTTTTATCTTCAAATCTGCTAGTGTTCTAGAAGTCTTTATTTCATTATCCACTATCCCCAAAGCTCTTCCAAAATGTTAGAAAAATGTTTCTCTCCTAAATCTATCTTCATTCATTTCTCAATTGAAAAAGTTAAGACACAAAAATAAGAAGTGATTTTCTTAGAACACTTCTCATTTTCTGCAAGAGCAGGTTATTGTGAGAGCATTATGGCCCTGTTAGCCTATTCAAATAGAGAAAAAGGCATGTAATACATGTGATGTGCCTTCTAACCAGAGACCAAAAATCCTGAGTTTTTCCACAGAAGAATACATGCATCCCTCAGAGATATTGTGAATCTTGTTCCAGACCACTGCAGTAAACAAATATCACAATAAAGCAAGTCACATAATATTTTTGGTTTTTCAATGTGTATAAATATCATAGTTATATTACACTGTAGTCTATGAAGTGTGCAAAACATTATGTCTAAAAAATGTACATATGTTAATTTAAAAATGCTTTCTTGCTAGAAAGTGCTAATCATCACCTGGGCCTTCAGAGAGTCATAGTCTTTTTGCTATCAGAGGGAGAGTCTTTTCTCATTATTGACGCCTGCTGACTGATCGGGTTGATGGTTGCTGAAGGTGGGGGTGACTGTAGCAATTCCTTAAAATAAGACAACAATACAATTTGCCACACTGGATGACTCTTCTTTCCTGAATGATTTCTCTGTAGCATGTGATGCTATTAGAAAGCATTTTCCCCGTTGTAGAATTTCCTTCAAAATTGGAGCAATCTTCTCAAACCTTGTCACTGCTTTATCAACTCAGTGTGTGGAATATTCTAAATCCTTTGTTGTCATTTCAACAATGTTCACAGCATCTTCACCAGGGGGAGAGTCTATCTCAAGCAACCACTTCCTTTACTCACTTATAAGAAGCAACTCCTTATCTGTTCACCTTTTCTCATGAGATTGCAAATTTCAGTCACATCTTTAGGCTTCACTGAGAAATCTAGTTCTCTTGCTATTTCTACCACACATGCGTTATTTCCTCCACAGAAGTCTTAACCCCTCAAAATCATCTGTGAGGGTTGAAATTAACTTCTTCTAAACTCCTTTTAATGTCGACATTTTGACCTCCTTCCATGATTCCATGAATCACGAATGTTCTTAATGGCATCTAGAATGGCGAATTCTTTCTGTAAGGTTTTCAATTTACTTTGCCCAGATCCGTCAAAGAAATCACTATCTGTGACAGCTATAGCCTTATAAAATATGTTCCTTAAATAATAAGACTTGAAATTTGAAATTACTCCTTGATCCATGGGCTGCAGAATATACGTTGTGTTAGCAGGCATGAGAACATTAATCTCCTAATACATCTCCATGGGGCAGTCATGGCTGTTGGGTGGCTTGGTGCATTGTCAATGAGTAGTAATACTTTTTAAAATATCTTTTTTCTGAGAAGTAGGTCTCAAGAGTGGACTTAAAATATTCAGTAAACCATGCTGTAAACAGGAGTGCTGTCATTTGGGCTTTGCTGTTTCATTTATGGAGCATCAGTAGAAAAGATTTGAGCACAATTCATGAGGGCCTTAGGATTTTTGGAAGAGTAAATTAGCACTGGCTTCAATGTAAAGTTGCCAGCTGTGTTAACTCCTAACAAGAAATTCAGCCTGCTCTTTGCAGCTCTGAGTCAGGCATTGAGTTTTCCTCCCTACCTCTGAGAATCCTAGATGGTATCTTCCTCCAGTAGAAGGCTGTTTTGGAAGGCTGTTTGAGTTATCTACACTGAAAACCTTGTTTAGTGTGGCCATCTTCCACGATAATCTTAGCCAAATCTTCTGGGTAGCTTGCTGTGCCTTCTACATCATCACCTGCCACTTCACCTTGCATTTTATGTTGTGAAGGTCGCTTATTTCCTTAAACCCCAGGAACCAACCTCTGCTATACTGGAACTTTTCCTCTGCAGATACCTCACCTCTCTCAGTCTTCATAGAATTGAAGAGAATTAGAGCCTTGCTCTGGATTAAGCTTTGTTTTATGGTAAAACTGTGACTGGCTTAATCTGCTGTTGAGATCACTCAAACTTTCTCCATATCAGCAATAGGATATTTCACTTTCTTTTATTTTTTTGAGATGGAATCTCACCCTGTTGCCCAAGTTCAAAGGCAGTGGTGCAATCTCAGCTCACTGCAACCTCTGTCTCCCTGGTTCAAGGGATTCTCCTGCCTCAGCCTCCCCAGTGGCTGGGACTATGGGTGTCTGCCACCATACCCGGATATTTTTTGTATTTTCAGTAGAGACCAGATTTTGCCATGTTGGCCAGGCTGGTTGGTCTTGAACTTCTGACCTCAGGTGATCCACCTGCCTCAGCCTCCCAAAGTTCTGGGATTACAGGCGTGAGCCACTGTGCCCAGCCAGGGTGTTTTGCTTTCTTATCATTCATGAGTTCGTTGGAGTAGCACTTTTAATTTCCTTAAAGAACTTTTCTTTTCCATTCACAACTTGGCTAACAGTTTGGTACAAGAGGCCCAGCTTTTGGTCTCTTTCAGCTTTCAACATGCCTTCCTCACTAGGCTTCGTCATTTCTAGCTTCTGATTTGAAAATCAGATGTGAAACTCTTCCTTTTATTTAAACATTTAGTGACCATTGTGAGGTTAATAATTGGCCTGATTTTAATATGACTGTGTGTCAGGGAATAAAAGGGCCTGCGAAGAGGGAGGGAGGCCAAGGAATGCCGGTCACTGGAGCAGTCAGAACACACACAGCATTTACCAATGAAGTTTGCCATCTCATGTGTGCATGGTTTGCAGTGCCCCAAAACAATTAGAAAAGTCACAGCAAAAATCACTCATCATGGATCATCATAACAGATGTAATAATAACAAAAAAAGTTTGAAGTATGGAGAGAATTACCAAAGTATGACACAGAGACAGAAAGTGAGCACATGTTAAAGACAACAACAACAACTGTGCCAGTGGACTTCCTCAACACACAATTGCCATAAACTTTCACTGCGTAAAACATGCAGCATCTGTGAACAGCGGTGCAGTGTCTGTGAATCTGAGAAGTGCAGCATCAGTGAAGTGAGGTGCAGCGACTGTGCAGTGAGGTGCAGCGTCTGTGAAGTGAGATGCAGGGTCTGTGAAGTGAGATGCAGCATCTGGGATGTGAGGTGCAGCATCTGTGCAGTGAGATGCAGCGTCTGGGATGTGAGATGCAGCATCTGTGCAGTGAGATGCAGCATCTGTGCAGTCAGCTGCAGCGTCCGTGAAAGCAGATGCAGCATCTGTGCAGTGAGATGCAGCGTCCATGAAGGGAGATGCAGTGTCCATGAAGTGAGATGCAGGGTCTGTGCAGTGAGGAGCAGCATCCGTGAAGGGAGATGCAGCATCTGTGCAGTGAGGTGCAGCATCTGTGAAGTGAGATGCAGCATCCATGAAGTGAGATGCAGTGTCCGTGAAGTGAGATGCAGGGTCTGTGCAGTGAGGAGAAGCATCTGTGAAGTGTGAGCAGCGTCTGTGAAGGGAGATGCAGCATCCATGCAGTGAGGTGCAGCGTCTGTGCAGTGAGGTGCAGCATCCGTGAAGTGAGGTGCAGCGTCCATGAAGGGAGATGCAGCATCTGTGCAGTGAGGTGCAGCATCCGTGAAGTGAGATGCAGGGTCTGTGCAGTGAGATGCAGCATCCGTGAAGTGAGATAAAGCATCTGTGAAGTGCAGTGAGGTGCAGCGTCTGTGAATCTGTGAAGTGCAGCATCTGTGATGTGAGGAGCAGCATCTGTGAAGTGAGGTGCAGTATCCGTGCAGGGAGATGCAGGGTCTGTGATGTGAGTTGCAGCATCTGTGAAGTAAGATGCAGTGTCCGTGCAGGGAGATGCAGGGTCTGTGATGTGAGGAGCAGCATCTGTGAAGTAAGATGCAGTGTCCGTGCAGGGAGATGCAGGGTCTGTGATGTGAGGAGCAGCGTCTGTGAAGTGAGGAGCAGCGTCTGTGAAGTGCAGTGCAGTGAATAACAATGCAGCAGGGTATGCCTGCAGTGTTACAGAGGAGATCTGAGCCACCCTAAAGCTCAGGAATAATGAGGTCCTTTTACATAAGCCACAAAACAAAGGAAAAATAGAGCAGATCCTTAATGAAACTATTTAATGAATATTTATATGTCCTAGATATTGTTTGGGGCCACCGAGTTTTACTGATTGTAGTTCTTGGATAGTATCTTTATTGTAATGTCTATTTGAGATAAAGGATGCTACTGAAAATCCATTCATTATTTAATTAACATTTATGGAGTGTGTACTGTGTAGCCAACACTGTGTAATAGGAATATAATGTCAAATACTTGAGTAGTTAAGGGCGTGTGTCTTGGAGTCAGATTTCTTGTTTTTAAATTCTGTCTCTACCACTTAGTGTGTAGCCTTGGCTAAGTTTTTGTTTTCGATTTCCTATCCCTCATTTTATTGATCTGTAAAGAGAGCACAATCATAAGGGCCTCTTCTTATAAGGTTACTTGTGAGTCTTAGGTGAAGTCCTATGTGTTACCTGTATCGTGAAACCGTAGTCTCACTCTCAGGAGAAAACAGTGTAACGATAGCACTGTGTAGAGGGTGCCATGTAAGAGGAGGTAAAAACCGAGGTGGATACATGCAGAGAAGTCTTTGCATGGTCTTGCCTCTAGAACTGAGTTTGAAGGAAGATAAGAACTTGTTAGATGAAGTGATCTGAGAATAGGTACAAGTGGACACCAAGACCGGTCTCTGTGAACACTCAGAGGCAGAAATCATCCCAAAACGTGCAGACTGGCAGGAAACTCTGTTTTGCTGGAGAAAGCATACATGTGGAGGGTGTGAAAGGAGATAACAGTGGAGAGGTCTGAGCAAATTTAGGCTGCCTTCAAGAAGGCAGGAGTTTCCCATGAAGAAAATTGACTGATACAGATTTGTGTTGTAGAAACACAGACGCTGCACCTCACTTCAAGACCCTGCACCTCACTTCACAGATGCTGCATCTCACTTCACGACACTGCTCCTCACTTCACAGACGTTGCATCTCACTGCATGGACCTGTCTGTCAGCAACTGGGAAGGTGAAGGGGAGGTGTCATACCAGATGCAATAAAATTGGTTAGTGGGATTTGGCCATTGTTTTAATGAGTGGTGAAGGTAAGGGGAATGTGGAGAGAGAGAACTTTTTGGAAGTTGGTTACATAGATGGGACATGTGGATGTGACTATGAAGAGACAGAGTCAAAAATGGGCCAGAAGTCCTAAATCTGAGCAACCTGTGGGATGTGCACATCAATATGACCTGGGGACATTTGGGTATGAGGGTCTGGATTTCAGCAAAATGTACTAGGCTAGAGGTATAGATTTTGGAATCTTCAACAATTAAGTGGCCATTGTGGCCAAGTGAAAACATTAGGAGTCTAAAGATAGAGCTGTGGCCAACATTCATAGTTAAAGAAAGACTTGAGAAGCTCAGTGATGTAAGAAGTGTCAAGAAAATATCACTAAAATATGTTTGAGAAGCACGGTACTGGTCATCAGTGTTAAATATGCTTCTGGTGAGGGGTTGAGGAAGTTTCCGATCATGACGGAGGGTGAAGAAAAGTAGGCATCACATAGCAAGAGAGGTTGCAAGACAGAGAGGGAGAGAGAGAAGAGAGGCACCGGGATGCTTTCAACAATCAATGTCAGGAAAACTAATAGAGCAAGAGGTCACTCATTATCACAAGGGTGGCACCAAGCCCTTCCTGAGGAATCTGCCCTATGACCCAAACACCTCCCGCCAGGCCCCACCTCCAACAGAGGGGATCACAGTTCAATGTGAGATCTGGGGGAAAGACATATCCAAACTCTACTAGGTAAGAATGTATGTAACTTTTTTTCACAAGACCCCGGTGGGACTCCAGACATAGACTGAGCTACTTTGGGACTTAGCCCCTCTCTGGCAGCTCTAAAATTAGAAGTTTAGAGACAGTATTTGGCACTTTATAAAAGGCATCTTCAGTGATGTTCCTGCTAGAGGATTATGGACAGACAATTGCAGCATCAAGGGAATGGCTGAAGGTAAGATAGATTCATCCAAATGAGACACCACCACACCAAATGGGGAAGGAATTCAAGGTCCTTTGTCCTTTTATCTACTGAAAGTGCTTTTTCAGATGAGCACAATTCTTCACCTGAAAGCTAGGCCACAATCGTTGTGGCATGAGCAACTGCCCTGATCCTGAGACACTCACCTCTTCCCTGTCCCCAAACCACAGCCAGCAGACAGTGGACCCCCTTCCACACCAGCACAATGGCCCATCTCGTGGTTGGCCAAGCCCCTACTGGCCTTGGCTCTTTCCATTCATTGCAGGTTTATTTAAGGGTCCTCTTGACCTTTACCTTTCTATTCGACAGTGACAGAGCAAGGCCATCTCCCATCAATTCTCGGTATGGGTGTCATATTTATGCTTCAGGCGAGCAAGAGGCCTGGGGCTCCCCTAGAAGTTTGCTGGATTCTTTATGTCAACTGGCTTACCTCTACCCAAGCACTCTGCAAAACTACCTAGCCAGGCTGCTAAACCCAAGGAGGCGTGCTGGTAGCACCATTCTTCCTCCAAAGTGCTTTGTTCTTCTTTTTATTTAACTAGAAAGATCATTATATTGGAAACATAATTTTAAGAGAAAATATAAAACATCAGCAAAACCTAAAATATCACCGAGCTCTGCGGCTCTTCACATGGCTCCTTTTCCACCTTCTCTTTAGGTCACTGAGCACCGTGAATAGAATTAAACATCTCTACTATAATTCAGCAAACAATCAGCAGTCCTAGAAAAGTGCTGAAGACATTTCAAACGGAGAGAATAGTTTACTGTACAAAAGCACCCACAAAAATCTTGCACTGGCCAGTGGGATCTTGGGGGACCAGAATTCTCTGGTGAAATTTTTCTATTATCAGCAATTCTCCTAGTTGTGAAAATCAGTATTAAAAATAATCAACAGCATAAATAACATGTGAAGAGGGAGAAAGAAAGTATTATAACACAGTGGAGTATTTTACTTCTTAAATTGTTCATTAAGGCCATTTAATAGAAATGTACTAGCTCATCTTGAGGTTATTTAAGATGCTGCATTAGCAATGATTTGTGGCAAATGTTTCATCCAACAAATTATAAGTAACTGTGAAAAGATGTAATGAAGCACCAATAGGCTATGACAGTGCTCTGTGGGTGGTTTCAGTTTCTTGCAACTCGAATTATTCTCATTTTAAAATAGTGTTCAGTTCTCTCTACAGGTAAAACGTAATGCATGACTAATTGTCTATATATAATTCTAATTAACAGCTTTAAGCAAAGCAAATTTACTAAAAATGTGCTAAAACTAAGCATGTATATTATACCAGAACCCAGAGACTAAAAGTGAAATAAAACATGTTTTTGGTGAGATCCTTTGTTCTGTGAGAATTCTACATAGTCAATTCTTAAAAGAGGATTACACGAATATATTCTCCCAAAAGTATAATAAAGAGCAATTATTTCTAGCAAAGATCAGGCAAGCATCAATAAATAGTACAATTTAATTTTTAAAATGTATGGTGAAGGTCAAACATATATATATGTATACATACATATGCACACATGTATATGTGCAAATATACATATTTAATATCCTTCATTTATTGTATAAGAGGGAATCACCTAGATCACTCATTGGTTGGAAACAGGAGATATTGCTTTCCTTTATTTACTAATATTCTGCCTTATGACAGTAATGTTTGCTGGAGGATAGACTGTCAGATTAATGAGCGTATTCTCCACTTTTCAAGAGCGGACTATGACCCAGAGGAAATTCTGCTCTCTGTTTAAGCTGAAGAAATGAATCTAAACTGGTCGTTTGGATTCACTAGCATGTTTCGTCTCTCACGTCAGCACCTCTGGAACCCATGTGACCTCCAGGTTTCATATGTGTTTCCCAACATCAACCCTTGACGTGATCCAGCCCTTTCTTTCCTGAAAATGTAACACTTGCTCATTTGAACTTGATAATTTTAGTCTATAAAACTCCATCCTACACCTCCTTAAAGACTTGAGGTCTCACACAAAGGAATTTTCCTATTTTTGAGAAAGCACATTCAGGTTTTCATTCATATTAGGCCAACCTTGAGGCTGAAAATAGCCTTCTAGAATCTGCCTTCCTTTCTTTCTGTCTTTAGTCTACTTTTAATCCTCTAAGGTTAATTTAGCTTTAGCTTCTATTTTGTTTTGTTTTTAGAACTTTTAACTTCTCTGAATGCAGGCTTGAATGCAACCTCTAGTTTTGGCATGAATATCTGTTTCTTTTTTTATTTTATTTTATTTATTTATTTATTTATTTATTTAGTCATTTATTTATTTTTATTATACTTTAAGTTCTAGGGTACATGTGCACAACATGCAGGTTTGTTACATATGTATACTTGTGCCATGTTGGCCTGCTGCACCCATCAACTCGTCAGCACCCATCAACTCGTCATTTACATCAGGTATAACTCCCAATGCAATCCCTCCCCGCTCCCCCCTCCCCGTGATAGGCCGCGGTGTGTGATGTTCCCCTTCCCGAATCCAAGTGATCTCATTGTTCAGTTCCCACCTATGAGTGAGAACATGCGGTGTTTGGTTTTCTGTTCTTGCGATAGTTTGCTGAGAATGACTATGCAGCCATAAAAAAGGATGAGTTTGTGTCCTTTGTAGGGACATGGATGCAGCTGAATATCTGTTTCTTAACTGCCATTTCTAATACATTGATCGGTGAACAACAAGACCTCAGTTCAGTGATAAATCTCTAGTGGTAGATTTACTCACAAGCATAATATAAACACATCATTCCTTTCTTTCTTCTCATATCCTTGTCTCACAAAATATCCTGTATTTGGACCATGCCAAAAGCTGTAAAAAGAAAATTTAATTTCCCTTTCTAGTGAAAACTCATATGAGATTCTACCTGCATTTGGAAAATATGATGCATTCTTTGTGATTTCCTCCTTATACCTGATAATGTACAAAATCAGTTAATAAAGAGGCCCTTCATGCTAATAGCAAGCATCCAATTTGAATACACAGTGGTTTTATAAAAGAATATATATGAAGTATAGCTTATCAGAAAATCAGTGAACGTTGACTTTTAATGTATGCAAAAACAATAGGATCTAGTTTTCTAAGTGTAATTTAATTGGCAGTCATATTAAGACCATTTATAGTTCTTTTGGAAAAACAGTTATCAGGGTGGACATCATCAATCTTACACAACATTGAAACAGGTTTACTTTGGAATTCAAAAATGTAGAATCACCTTGTACATGAGGAGTCATGCCTTTTCAATTCAAAAAAGAGTGAACATCACGTTTAATCTTGAATCTACAATATCACATTGATATGAGTGGGCTTGAAAAATTCTCAATCTCTTAAGGAAGAAGTGAGGGGAGGCTATATATAGGGGAGCAAAAAGAATTTTTAGACTAAGAGTAATAATATCTCAAGCTGAGTGAGATGACTGATCCGAGCTCAGAATTGGACACCACAAGACAGTCCTCTGACTTTTGGGAAATGAAGCCATATTTGGTCTTTTAGATAAAAGATAATTCTTAAATTCCTCCAGTATCTTAGGCATTCAAAAACAGAGATGTAATACATGTGTCTAAAACACTTTCAGATTATACAATCCATTCTCAGAGAAACTTTAGGAATTAGGACAGAAGTAGGAAAAAAAGCAAGTGACTTTTTCTAAAGAAAGGATTTTACCTGTGAGTGCTTAACTTCTCTGAATCCTTAACTTCTCTGAAAGGATTCACAGGAAAATAATCTTTTGTTCCCGTTATTTTCCTCTGGAAATGGTGTTTAAAAGAATTTTCGTTTATGTTTACATTGAGTTTTTTTCGTGTGTGTGTGTGTATGTGTTTGCACGTAAATGAATCTAATTCACAGTAGATAAGTCTAAGATGTAGTAAAAGGTTTTATATCTACCTATCCCGACTGCAGAGAGATGAGAGCCTTAACCAAGTTCGAACTTTATGCCTCTTCTTTAATGTCCTTTTAGGAAGACAAACTGATCTGAGGATGGGGAGGAGTCAGAAATAAACTCATTCAACTAATATTTGAGTAGCTACTGTTGCCTATAGTATGTTCAAGGTTTTGATAGCCATCCACATGATCACTGCTGACAGCTTGTGAGACTCACACAGTCTAGTGAATTTCAGTCATTAACAGAAACTGAACAGCTTCTATAATCCTGGAACAGCTTCTATAATCCAGGAAGTAACCTCTGGATGGCACAATAAGTACTCCTGTGTCCATATGTATACCTCTTAAGTGCCAGGTTTCCATTAATTGAACCATATTAATTAAGATGTTGAAAGGAAATATGCAATTTATATGCAGCGAATGCAAAATGCTATTCGTAAAAGATTTTTGAATACACTTTTTAAAAAGAAATTTAAAAATATTATAGTTGTTTCATTGAAATAATATGTTAAATAATAAGTAAAAGTGTCATTATTCATAGAAAACATTATTGTATATAGAAAATCTTAGGGAATTATAAAATTATAGAACTAATGCATGATTTTAGCAATGTCACATATTACAAGATTGTAAAAACTCAATTTTATTTCTTTATTTTAGTAATAAAACATCTGATAATAAAACTAAGAAAATAGCTGGGCACGGTGGCTCACACCTGTAATCCCAGCACTTTGGGAGGCCGAGGTGGGTGGGTCATGAGGTCAGGAGATCAAACCATCTGGGCTAACATGGAAAAACACCGTCTCTACTAAAAATACAAAAAATTAGCCGGGCATGGTAGCGGGCGCCTGTAGTCCCAGCTACTCAGAAGGCTGAGGCAGGAGAATGGCGTGAACCCGGGAGGCGGAGCTTGCAGTGAGCCGAGATGGCACCACTGCACTCCAGCCTGGGCAACAGAGCGAGACTCTGTCTCAAAAAAATAAATACATAAAAATAAAAAATAAAATAAAATAAAATTGAAAATGATATTTATACCATTGACCCAGCAACCCCATTACTGGGTGTGTACCCAGAGGAGTAGAAATCATTTTCTTATAAAGACACATGCATGTGTTCGTTCACCACAGCACTGTTCACAACAGCAAAGACATGGAATCAACCACAATGGCCATCAATGATAGCCTGGATAAACAAAATGTGGTACATATACAACATGGAATACTGTGCAGCTGTAAAAAAGAATGAGATCACGTCTTTTGCAGGGACATGGGTGAAGCTGGAGGCCATTGTTGTTAGCAAAGTAATGCAGGAACAGAAAACCATACAGTATGTTCTCATTTATATGGGAGTTAAATGATGAGAACATACAGACACATAGAGGGGAACAACACACACTGGGGCCTATTGGAGCGTGGAAGGTAAGAGGTGGGAGAGGATCAGGAAAAATAACTAATGGGTACCAGGCTTCATACCTGGGTGATGAAATAATCTGTACAACATATCCCCATGACACACCTTTGTCTATGTAACAAACCTGCACATACTGCACATGTACCCTTGAACCTAAAATAAAATTTAAAATATCTGGTATTTACTCTTAAACTGTAATTTCCAATTGTTCATTGGTAATACATAGAAATATGAGTTCTGGTAGCATTTTGGTAAATTCCTTAGGCTTTTCCATGTACACAACTGTCACCTAAAAATGTTTCTTCTTCCTTTCAAATTGGTATACATTTATTTTTTTATTTATTCATTGCCAAGTGCCATCTAACTCTGGCAGGACCTCCAATACAATACAGGAAAGAAGTAATAGTGGACATTCCTACCTTGTTCCTCATCTTAGGGAAGAAAATATTCTACCATAAGGATGATAGATTCAGTTTCTTGGAAGAGGTCCTTTGTAAAGTTATACAAATTCCTTTCTATTCCTCGTGTTGTGATAATTTTTCATCATGAATGGATGTTGAATTTTGTGAATACTTTTTCATTTGTAGAGATAAACATAAATTTTATTATTTTATTGATATGGTATATTACACTGATTTTTAATATTAAACCAACTTCATATTTGTGAGAAATACTCAAGCTGATTTTCCTACAGCATCCTTACTATATACTTCCAAATAACCCATGAGTTCATGAAAAAAAGTTACAAATAAAATTAGAAAATATTTTAAATTGAATGACAATGAATGAATTAAAATGCTAAAGGTTGAGGGATGCCGAGCAAACAATGTTAGAGGGAAATTTAGAACTTTCAGTGCATATATTCATACACGAGAAAGTCATAAAATCAGTGATGTAAGATTTCACCTTAAGAAATTAGAAGAAAAAGAGAAAATTAAAACTAATGAAGAATAAGTAGGAAATTATGGTGCTGAAACCAGTGAAATACTAAATGGACAAAAGCAATAAGGAAACATGAATATAAACCAAAAAGCTTGTTCTCTGAACAAACAAAAATTGATAATCTACTAAGTAGACACATCAAAAATTAGAATGGAGGGACATTACTATGTATCCAATAGATAATTTAAAAAAAAAAAAAAAACAGCACCAATAACTACATTTCCATAAATTTGAAGCTTGGAGGATGTGAAAAGTTCCCAAATTTGCAAATTACCAAAAAGAGAAATTAAGGAAATTGAATTTATAACTAAAAACATTTCCTCAAGCACTTCAAATGTAAGTATGAATTCTATCAAACGTTGAAGGAAGAAGTCATCTCAATTTTATATAGACACTAGCAGAAGATAGAAAAGCATATTTACTGTATTAGTTTTTGAGACCAACTTAGGCCTCATGGCAAAACCAGGAAAAGATGTCAGAAGGAAAGAAAATTGCAAAGCAATACAGATTCCTCCTGAACAAAGACACAAAATCCTCAACAAAATATTAGCAGAGAAATAAAGTGTTTTAGTGGACACTGAACACTAGGCAGCTGTAGCAGGCAGGATAATGATCCTGCAAAGATGTCCACGTCCTGGTACATGGAATCCTTGAACATGTTACATGGCAAAAAAGCCCTTGCAGTGATAAAGGATTTTTTTGTTTTTTAGTAGAGATGGGGTTTCACCATGTTAGCTAGGATGAGCCACAATCTCCTGACCTCATGATCCTCCCGCCTTGGCCTCCCGAAGTGCTGGGATTACAGGCGTGAGACATTGCGCCCCAGCAAGGATCTTAAGATGAGAATTTATTGTACATTACAAGGTGGGCCCAAGATAATCAGAGGTCCTATAAGGACAACAAGGAGGCAGGAGGAGGTGCGATGATGGAAGCAGAGGCTGTAGTAATGGAAGGTCACTAGCCATGGAAGGCAGGAGCCTCTAGAAGCTGGAGATCGAAAGGACACAGACTCTCTCTTAGAGCCTCCAGAGGTAATGCAGCCCTGATGACCCATTTTGGATTTCTGTCCTCCAGATGGTAAAATAATGTCTGTGTTGTTTTAATAAACTGCATTTATGGTAATTTGTTATGGCAGCAATAAGAGCTAATATAGCAATGCAGAAATGCTTTTACAATTTTAAAATTTCCATCCATCTATAGAATAAGAAGGATGCATAGGTGTGTGGAGAGAACTTGTAGGTATTTTCAGAGAATAAATAATATTTGCCAATGTTTGAAAAAGTGTTAATTAATTAGAACCACTTTATTATATGGACATATTCAGTTAAAAATAGCATAAGAATTTTTTTCTGGCCCGGCTCAGTGGCTCATGTCTGTACTTCCAACACTTTGGGAGGCCAAGGTGGGCAGATCACAGGGGCAGCAGATCAAAACCAGCCTAGCCAACACGGTGAAACCCCATCTCTAATAAAAACACAAAAAAATTAGCCGGGCATGGTGGTGGTGCCTGTAGTCCCAGCTACTCAGGAGGCTGAGGCAGGAGAATGGCTTGAACACGGGAGGCGGAGGTTGCAGTGAGCCGAGATCGCACCATTGCACTCCACCCTGGGCGACAGAGTGAGAATCTGTCTCAAAAAAAAAAAAAAAAAAAAAAATTCTGTTTTCTTATTCTAGAGGTAAACATTCTAAAACCACAGTTCAAAAAGACTAAAATGTCGAGAACTATATCTCAAGAAAGATATAAGTTTTCTTCTAGCATAATTTTTGATAATTTTATAGCAGCTTAAAGATAATATGGGCATCAAATGTTGATACACTCAATAGGAAAATTAGACTTTTAACAGAAGATTTGGTCACAGCATAGCGAAAGATCAGATGAGATTATCAGTGTAGTACCATATAGATTATGTTATTATGTCATTTTAAAACTGTGAAGTCATGTTTTAATTAAGTGGATTTTAAAGCAAATGAACGACCAGAAATATATTTATAATGTCTTACCAAGTAAATGATGTCTAAAGACTTTGTAATATAAATTATTTTCTGCTCATTATCCTTTTTTTTTTCACTCAGCCACCAATAACCTTTTATCTCTGAAGGCATTTTGCTTCCTGGCTTTGATAGTTCTTTTTTCCCTTTTAACACTCGACTCTCTCATGTGACTGTGAACTACAAATTCTTCTTTTGTTCCTACAAGTCGAAGGAAGTATTATTAGATCTTTATAATATCATGAAGACTGTTTTTATTTACTTTTTAATGAGAGGAGGGTAGTTAAGTTGTTTCCTTAGGAGATAATAATAAGCAGCTGAAAGTTCTACTGAGAGTCTCTGAGAGTTACATAGCTATTTCAATCATGTGGACTCTGTTTTAAATGAAATGCATGCTTAAACGCTATTGATTTGTAAATTACTAAAGTGTGTAGGTGGAAAGAGTTAAGTTAGCCTAAGAGTTTTAATGACATATTTTACCAGAAATGTTCTGCAACTCTTTTCATCCTAATGTTTTTTGAAGAAGGTATTGTGAGAGCCCTCTGCCTCTAAATGTATGTTACCCTGGTTTGCTTCCATCTGCCTACATACAAACCACAGATTATTTTCCAGCATATGCAGGTCATCTTTATCCGATACTTCTCAGTTTCTCTGTCCAAGAGAAGTCCCTGCCCTGAATAGGAAATAACAAAATAAATGATATAGGATGAAAGAAGGTGTGTGGCTCTACATCCTTTGAGATGGACGTACCTGAACATGGACAATAACACCCAGACACTGGCCTGAGGAGCAGAGGTTGTCATCACTGAATTTCAAATATTTTGTTTGCTAAAAACCAGGCTATGGTGGACAGAGATACCTGCTGATGAGATTATGTCTTTGTGAGAATTATAGTTTTCACTGTGCATTAATCGATTCATCTTGGTTTTCACTGTGCATTGGCCAAGGGTTGGTTTCTTGAATTAGGAAGTGTTAGTCGCTCTGAGGCTGACCACAGGGGACCCAAAGGGAAAGTTCCCTGTAGGTTTCCCATGGAAAGGGTGTGGATCACCAGCTTTCTCACTATTGTCTCTTGTAGTCTGTGCATTCTTACAGCCATTGCTGGAGAAAGAAATTATTTAAGTTATATTGAAGAGTCATATATACATATATCTCAAAAGCATATCTTTGAATATGAAGAAGACAGTGAATTATTTACTCACAGAAATAATCTCCAAAGGGATCCTTTGCAAAGGGTCAACTTGAATAAAAAGAAAATCATGCTTCTATCAGTTGACTGATTGCAACAGCATTCTCTAGGACACATAATAATTAGCTCTGTGTTTCTTACAGTGGTGATTGTCTACCTGCTCTTTAAAACAAGTGCTAATATTTTAATGTTTTGTTTTCAGTAACAGTTTCACAATACTTGAAAACTCCCCCAAAAAGAAATTTTTATAATTCTGTCACTTGGTGAAATTTTATGTCTTCAAGTCTTCCAAAGTTAACAAGTAGCAATTTTCTTTACTTAGACTATTTTCAATACTTAAATTTTTAAATATTCTGCTGCAGAACAGGTATGAATTTTGAAAGCCATAAGAAGCAATTCAGATTGTAATCTTAAAATGTCCTTCACCCAATAGGATATTATTTAATCTAGTTATACGAATACAAAATACTAACTTTAAAAATGTATTTCTGGTGAAAGTAGTCAGAATTCTCTTACAGAGAAAATAATATATTTGTAAAGGTACTAATTCTGGTTCTCAATGACAGATTTTCCTATAATAAGCATTTAGCTAAATGCCATTGTAAAATTAATTATAGATGGGTGGAAATTAATAGCATGTATAATGCTGGTCACAAGTCGTCTTGATGTCTGTAACTAATTGCAAATCCCTGTTACTTGTAAAATTAGAAGTTAAATACTAGCGACTTTGCTCTAATTGGGAAGATCCAAAGGGGTCTTGCCTGAGTGCAGCACATGTCTGAAGCATTCAGATGGAAGCTAGTTGTGCAGGCATGCTGCCTCAGGGCATGTGTTTCTGAGCAGCGGGACTCCAGCAAAGACTACAAGATACAAATTGCAAGCATAGACATATGTCAGGGAGTTGAAAATGAGTGCTCATGAGGCAGAAGTTAGACAAACATTCACTGGCAAAGTTACAAAAAAGAGTTAAACACAAAAACATACTCTAGAAATCTTGATAATCAAAACCAGATCTGAACACACGCCATTTATTTGATGCCAATTCTACCACACTTACAATTGAGCTCATGTAAACTAGACATATGGAAATTGCTCATTTAGCCAAGGAACTTGATGTAAATGATGTTAACATTGCTGACAGAGCTGTGTGCTTTTTAACCCAATTGAGGACGTGTTTGTCATTTTATTTTTGCAACTCTAACAAAATAGAACAAATTTTATTTCACTTTTTTTAATAGAACTATGTAGAAGAATGATCATTCCTCACCTCCCATGACTGGCATTCAAGGAGAGCTGTTCTCAACCATCTGCACGTGTTTGACTGTTTCCTGATTGATCACTGCCTTGTCTCCATCCCCTGGGAACAGTTCTAAAATACAAACTGAAAGTCAGGAGTCAGTGGATGCTGCGTCTGTGAGACACAACTTTAGATCTGACTCAACTCCCTAGAGCTGCCCTCCTTGAAGATCTTTGTCCTCAGAAATTGTCAGGGGAATCTCAATTTGGCACTACCTGATGCCCCAGAGTCTAGGGAGTCACCACGCACTAACTTGGGTTTTTTTTAAGTTTGAATCACAGTTGATTTTGAAAATGATGGAAAGCTGTCAACAAAAGGAAGGTCTGTCGCTCTTTATATTTTTGCATTGTCTTCAGAAGGAGGCCTTCCTAGAATCCTGACTAGAATTAACTAGATCCGAAAGGAAGGCACGATTTGAAGAGCAGAGGTTTCTACCTAAGCCTTGATGACAAGGGTTCTGAGGATGCTGTGGGCACGAAGGGAAAACTCAACCTAAACAAAGTAACTCAGTTTAAATGTCGGTCAGGAGTGATTTGCAATGACATTGCTTCCTCATATCCTGAGTGTGCCAGTTGGGAAGGCATTCTAGATTTTTAAAGTATATAGCAAATTTCCAGGACTTTCCGAACAGTCCCAATTCCCTTTGAGAGAAAAGAACCAACGCTGTTTTGTATTAGAGTGGTTCTCTATCTGTCTTTAGAGCAAAGGGTCTTAGAACCTTAGAAGATTTGGTAATAGTCGAAAAATAGAGTCAGAAATTTCCATTGCAGTTTTATTATAAGTTTGTAGCTCTCTGTGAACCCCACAGGAATTAGAGAATTTGCAACAGGTATAACCAGACTAAATAACCAAGAAGTTTTACTTTAGACACCATCCAGGAGAGCTTTTGTGGGGTTTTTGCAAAGACAAGGGAGATGCAGACCCTGCCTTGGACTTCCTCCTCTGGGAGAAACAGGGGAGGGCCTGGACTCCATGAAAAGGGCCTCACAGGAGTCGGAGGAGGACATGGATGTGGTCATATTGTCCGCGCAGAGTGTTTGGAAGCCGCAAGCAGATCCTGTGGTTTCAGCAGCTCCCATTTCCTGGACGAGCAGCGGGAAAAAGATGAAGAGATCAATAATAGGTTTGATAGAAGTTCAAATATGCCTTAATAAGAAGTTATCTCTCATAGAGTATACTTCATTAAAGAAAGAAATTTAAAATGTAGACTTTTTCTTTGTTCAGACAATCAGAGCACAGAACATCCACTGTGGTTAGGTCCTGTGCTGTCACGCAAAGCAATTCACCATAGACATGTACAAAAGAAAAGTTCTTTTTGTGTCTGACAAGAAGTGTATTTGGCTACTTTTTTCTTTCAAACAACACTCATTACTTGACTAGTCATGGTTTATTATTGAAACTGTATTAGGGATACTGCAAGTGAAATGGTTCACAAGGTATGTAGCACTTAGTAAATATGCAGGATGCGTTGATTTTATTCTATTATTGGAATGAGCTAGAGGAGGGGGCTGGAGAAGGCGAAATAGGAAAAAGAGAAGAGTGGAGAAGGTCAAACTTCTTTGTGGCTGTAAAGTATTTCCTGGGCTGATCCCTTCCTTCCAGCTGAGAGCTGACCCCTGGCTCTCATGCGTGGACTGGCAGCCTCCTCACTCTCAGCCTTGAGGCCACCTCTTGAGAGGCAGAGCCTTCTAATTCACAGCAGTCTGAAGCACAGGCTTAGGGCTAGTGCAGCCATGGTGCAACTGGCTCCTAGAAAATATATCTATAATTTGCATTTTGTATATAATTACATATCAAATTGGTAATTTCTAACTGCTCACTTTTCAAAGAAAAGCAATGTCATATCCTCTCTGGTTTTTTTGTTTTGTTTTGTTTTTTGTTTTTTGAGACAGTCTCGCTCTGTCCCCCAGGCTGGAGTGAGTAGCGCGATCTCGGCTCCCTGCAAGCTCCGCCCCCCGGGTTCCCGCCATTCTCCTGCCTCAGCCTCCCGAGTAGCTGGGACCACAGGCGCCGCCACCACGCCTGGGTAATTGTTTGTATTTAGTAGAGACGGGGTTTCACCGTGTTAGCCAGGATGGTCTCGATCTCCTGACCTCGTGATCCGCCGGCCTCCGCCTCCCAAAGTGCTGGGATTGCAGGTGTGAGCCACCGCACCCGGCTCTCCTCTCTGTTTTTAATATAAGTATTTTCATTACTATACTCTGGAGTTCCTGGAATACAGATTCTATTTTTTTCACAGGCTTTTCAATAGACTGAAGGATTGAAGGATTTTATACTCATCTTGTTATTCATTTGAATATGCACAAGAAACAGTGAGTTTTCATTCTTTATGATGTGAACGTATAAATACTGGCTGATTTACTTGATATTACTATCTTTAATTCTCCTTAAAATATCTTAGAGATTTTTCTCTTCTGATGTTATAATATTAATTTATGGCAAAAACATTTTTTCAATATTTCTTTACTGAATATAAACAACAAACTTTTAAAGACCAATAAATAAAATTAACAGCTCCTTTTTCTAATTCAGTAAGGCACATAGTAGACACTGTCCTCGGTCATACTGGATCACAGCACTGTGACCTCTCCTGGGTAGTCATATCTGATACGGAGCCACAGCACTGCAGTCTCTCATGGGTAGTTAAACCCGGGTGTCTAGTCCATTAAACACGTTTATTTTTAATAACGTTATTCTTCAGGGAGCTGTAAATAAGACACAAACATTTTCTTTAAAAATTTTAGAAGAAGGGGCAGGTATATGTGAACATGTATGCTTTTACAACTTACAAAAAAAAACTGTATGGAATTTTTTTTTAACTACTGTAGAAGTAAAAGTATCCTAGAATTGGGTGGTGATACAGTTTCACCCTCATCCTGAAAAAAGCACAACTTTTGAAAGAAAAATATGCATCCTGTAGACCTAAAATGTAAAGTTGGCGTTTAATAATAGATGCAATTTCTCTGCTACTAAAGTTTGATATCTGGAACTAATATGCTCATTCCTGAAGGATTATTTTCCCAAAAGACATTGGGGCCAGTGTTCCGTTCGGCGTAGAAGGGTCCGTCCATAGTGCGTTTCTCGCACCTCCATCCAGTCACCTAATTAACAGACCAGACGGTGTCAGAGGCAACTATTCTTTCCCTTAAATGAAACATGTACCACTATTTTACAAGTTCTTATCAGATACTATGGGATGTGATTTGCTTCAAGCTGTGAGGCAAATCTGCAATCCAGTTAAAATCACCATGCAAGTTTATAAAGCAATTTGTGGTCGGCAGTGAAAAGTGCTGGGTTGATCTCTAAATAAGTAAAAATGTTGCCCCTGAGGGCAAGAAGTACAGGATAATGTACAGATAATGTTCTGCTTTTTTTTGCATCTGCCAGTGGGTGCAATTTTAAATAAATTAATCCAGCACTCCTATGAATGCCACGGGTATTGCAGAACTGGTATTTCTAATTTTCATTCATTAACTCACCTTTTTTAGCTTCGCTTTTATAACACACGCATAACTTGGCCAAGATATTATTAGGTTTTAGTTTCTTAAAATGTGTATGTTTTTAGACCATCCTCACTAGGTGAAGAATGTTGTCTCTCAGTCTCCAGGCTAGGCCCCACACACACCCGCCCCCCAGAACGTGTGCGAGCCTCTAAGGAGCAATGAGCGATGAGGACACCACCACTACTCGTTACTGAGCTGGCCTCCTCACTGCTTCTCTTTTTTTTTTTTTTTTTTTTTCAGACGGAGTCTCGCTCTGTCGCCCAGGCTGGAGTGCAGTGGTGCGATCTTGGCTCACTGCAACCTCCCCCTCCCGGGTTCAAGCGATTCTCCTGCCTCAGCCTCCTGAGTAGCTGGGATTACAGGCACCCACCACCACGCCGGGCTAATTTTTGTATTTTTTGTAGAGACAGGGTTTCACCGTGTTAGCCAGGATGGTCTCTATCTCCTGACCTTGTGATTCACCCACCTCAGCCTCCCAAAGTGCTGAGATTACAGGCGTGAGCCACCGCACCCGGCCCACTACTTCTTTAAAATTGCCCTTGACTTTTGGGAACAACATTCTTTTAAAGTTAGCTATTTGTTTTCCACAGGGCTGGTGTGTGCTACTTTATATTTTAGCTTCCATCTTTCCATCATTTACTCACAAGGCAACCCATCATCTAAAATAATACAATTAGACAAAGGCTCAGCTAAAGAGTGAATATCCCTGTATGGGAACGCTGGAAAGCTGGCCAGCAAGCTTTCCCCAGAGGCGTGCACAGCTCACTCGAATTCTAAAAACATTTCAGCTAAATTACATAGGTGCCAACGTTAAGGTGAAAAAATAAGACCTTACACATTGATATATTTCAAATCTGTATTTATCATATGGATTCCTCATGTTAGCACAAATGTTACTTGTCATCACTAAAGAAAATAGGTGACAACAATAACAAGTACTTTTATATTCATACTTGTGAAGCTTTGATTAAATGCTAACAATTAAAGCTAAGATTTCGTTCCCATGAGCAATCCAGTCACAGCATAAGGATGCTGAGTGTTACCCTGTCCCAATTAACTTTACCAATAGAATTTGAGGAATCCAGGTTTAATATATTTTAACCGCAATTCTCTGCTGAATGACCCTGGTTGAGCTGTTTCTACTTCTCCAAGGCTTGGTTCAATGTCTTTGGCAAATAACCCTCTCCTGTGACTGTGCCAGTTGGAAGGTAAAAGTTGAGCCCATTGCCCTTTTTGCTGACCTGTTATTAAAGCATTTGATGTAGGTTTCAGCCACTTCACACACTGTCATCCAGCCCGTAAGGTGTATTGAGGTAATCTTTTACCAAAACGAAGTCACAGGAGAGGTCTTTTCATGCATAATACACTATGCTGGAAGCATATTATTTGAAGCTGGAAGCGTATTTGAAGACTTGAACCCAGGATCTCTCAGTCACTGAGAGGTGCCAGTGGCAGAACTCGAAGATACTACCCCAGTCTACAGCACAAGCTGCTTCTATCTTTTCACTTTCTAACTGGAAGTAGCCTTTACCAATGGCTCCAAAGTCTGCTGATTTGCAAAACACCCTTGCAGGTGAATGCTGCAGCTTGTCTCAGGTCCTAGGGACTTGACTCCCGAATGTAATTTTAATAAAGCATGGATCAAATTTTGCAAAGAGTTTATAAAGCAGCCCGATCAAGTTAGCACAACTTAGTTTGAAGAGGCTTTCCAATACTTACATGGTGCTTGTAGAAAAAAATCAATGCGACTTTAAGTCAGAAACCAACAGCAGCATTTCTCACTATTCTTTCCCATCTAATGCTTCACACCTATTTGTTCAATCTGGTTTGGGTTGTTTGGTTTCTTTTGGATTTCTGAGTGTTATAGTATATTGTTTGCTCACCATGCTATTATTTTTCATTTTTCAAGAATTTCTCTTAAATAGGCATCTTTTTAATAAGCATTGTGTGTATATATATGTATGTATATATATGTGTATTGTGTGTGTGTATATATATATATGATGGTCCCGATATATGTTGGTCTAGTGCAATATTATCCCAAATGTCATATTATGGATTAAATCAGTTTCCCTGGATTGATGAATACACTACGTCATCATGTGTGACATTGTTTCCTAAGGAAAACCTGCTGTGAATTCAAAACGATCCAATTTTAAATGGAGTAGTGGAGATCCTAAGTCTAGGATCCTTTAATTAATGCCATGTTCCCTCTTTGCATAATGCTAATTAGTTCATATCGGAAGCCTGTGTTTGCTTAACTTTCTGTTAAGTTTCTTTATTGTACTTAATTTTTTTTTTCAGATGGAGTCTCGCTCTGTCACCCAGACTAGAACGCAGTGGCACAATCTCTGCTCACTGCAACCTCCGTATCCTGCATTCCAGCGATTCTCCTGCCTTAGCCTTCCAAGTAGCTGGTATTACAGGCGCCTGCTACCATGGCGGGCTAAGTTTTGAATTTTTAGTAGAGACAGGGTTTCACCATGTTGGCCAGGCTGTTCTCAAACTCCTGACCTCAAGTGATCTGCCCACCTAAGCCTCCCAAAGTGCTAGGATTACAAGTGTGAGCCACCGCACCTGGCTTCTCTTAAGTTTATGACCTGCAAATTCTATCCATAACATATAGTTACATATTTTCTTGTATTTTTCATTTAATGCACCAAAATAAAAAATATATATATTTCATTTTCTGCTGGTTATTACTTAGAGGTTGGATTTATTTTGTAATCTATGCCCTAAATTATCCCTTTGACTATTTTTAAGTTTATTTACCTACTCTGAAGTGTGGAAGGTGAGAGAAATGAATTGGCACAGGTGAAATCTAATCATAGATAATAAAACTGCTGCTAATAAAAATGCTCAAATAAGCCTCAAGCTAAATAAGACTCTGCCCCCAGCAAAAATAGAACTTTAAAACATGCTATGCTACCATTAATAGGAAAAAAATGTAAATTCATTCAAAAAGTATAGTAAAGAAAACTGTAAATATTTTCTGAAGAACTCAAAAGGAATGGAAGAAAATTGTATAATCAAAATTCATGATATGACTAAGAAGTAATCAACTGAGCTTGCAAAACATGTATTGTAGTTTAGAGATTTTTGCCGTTTTTGCACTTCCCTACATTTCTTGAAATAAACAAATAAATATACAATTTCAAATTGTGATTGTTAGTATGAATATTTTAAAAGATGAAAAAAGAGCCTAAGGAAGCGTGGTCTTCCCATGATGGCCTTTCCTGGTCATCCAAACTAAGAATTAATTCTTCTCTCAATCTCACACATCCATCTTTCTTTTCTTTTTTGAAACAAACAAACAAACAAAAAAAGATAAATTAAACAAAAAACTGGTTCTTTGAAAAGTTAAATAAAACAGATAAACCATTAGAGAGATTAACCAATAAAAGAAGAGAGAAGATCCAAATAAGCTCAATTAGAAATAGAATGGGAGATACTACAATCAATACCACAGAAAAACAAAAGATCATTTAAGGCTAGTATGAACACCTTTATGTGCATATACTAGAAAAAATAGAGGAAACAGATAAATTCCTGGAAATATGCAAGCTTCCTAGATTCAACCAGAAAGAAATAGAGACTTTAAACAGACCAATAACAAGTGGTGAGATTGAAATGGTAATTTTAAAATTGTCACCAAAAGAAGTCCAGGACCAGATGAATTCACAGCTGAATTCTATCAGACATTCAAAGAAGAACTGATACCAATCATATTGACACTATTCCAAAAGAGAGAGAAAGAAGGAATCGTTAAATCATTCTATGAAGCCAGTATCACCCTAATACCAAAACCAGGAAAGGTCATAACAAAAAAAGAAAACTACAGACCAATATCCCTGATGAACATAGATGCAAAAATCCTCAACAAAATCCTAGCTAACAGAATTCAACAGCATATGAAAAACATAATTCACCATGATCAAGTGGGTTTCATACCAGGGATGCAGAGATGGTTTAACATTCACAAGTCAATAAATGTGATACATTATATATATACCATTAAAAACAAAAATGACATGATTATCTCAATAGATGCAGAAAAAAAAATATGACAAAACCCAGCATCCCTTTATGATTAAAACCCTTAGCAAAATCAGAAGAGAAGGTAATAAAAGCCATCAGCCAACATTATGCTGAATGGGAACAAGATATACTGGAACAAGACAAGGATGCCCACTTTCACCACTTCTATTCAACATAGTACTGAAAGTCCTAGCCAGAACAATCATACAAAAGAAAGAAATAAAGGGCATCCAAATCAGTATAGAGGAAGTCAAACTGTTACTGTTTTCTAACGACATGATTGTATACCTAGAAATCCCTGAAGACTCAAAAAATTCCTAGAACTGGTAAATGAATTCAGTAATGTTCCAGGATACAAAATTAATGTGCTCACGTCAGTAGTCCTGCTATACACCAACAGCTACCAAGCTGAGAATCAAATCAAGAACTCAGCCCCTTTTACAATAGCTGGAAAAAAAAATACCAATATACTTAAACAAGGTGAAGGACCACTACAAGAAAAACTACAAAACACTGCTGAAAGAAATCGTAGATGACACAAACGAATGAAACACATCCCATATTCATGGATGAGTAGAATCAACTTTGTGAAAATGACCATATTGGCAATATTCAATACAAATTCAAATTCAATACAATTTCCATCAAAATACTACGATCATTCTTCATAGAACTAGAAAAAGCAATCCTAAAATTCATATGGAACCAAATAACAGCCTACATAGTCACAGCAAGACTAAGCAAAAAGAACAAATTTGGAGGCATTACATTACCTGACATCAAACTATATTATAAGGCCACAGTCACCAAAACAGCATGGTGCTGGTATAAAAATAGGCATATAGACCAATGGAACAGAATAGAGAATCCAGAAGTAAAGCCAAATACTTACAGGCAACTGACTTTGGCAAAGTAAACAAAAGCATAAAGTGGGGAAACGACACCCTATTTAACAAATGGTGCCAGGATAATTGGCAAGCCACATGGAGAATGAAACTAGATCCTCATCTCTCACCCTGTACAAAAAAATCAACTCAAGTTGGATCAAAGACTTAAACCTAGTACCCCCAAACCATAGAAATTCTAGGAGATAACATTGGAAAAAACTCTTCCAGACATTGGCTTAGGCAAAAACTCCCTGACAAAGAACCCAAAAGCAAATGCAACAATAAAAAAGATAAATAGATGGGACTTAATTAAACTAAAAAGCTCTGCACAGCAAAAGAAATAATCAGCAGAGGAAACAGACAACCCACAGAGTAGGAGGAAATCATTTCCATCTATACATCTGACAAGGACGAATATCCAGAATATACAAGGAACTCAAATCAGCAAGAAAAGACAAATAATCCTATCAAAAAGCAAGCTATGGACATGGATAGACAATTCTCAAAAGAAGATATACAAACAGCCAACAAACATATGAAAAAATGCTGGATGTCACTAATTATCAGAGAAATGCAAATCAAAACTACAATGTGATACCACCTCACTCCTGCAAGAATGGCCATGATGTGGTTTGGTGATGTCCCCACCCAAATCTTATCTTGAATTGTAACTCCCACAATTCCCACATTTCATGGGAGGAACCCAGTGGCAGGTAATTTAATCATGGGGGCAGATCTTTCCCGTGCTGTTCTCCTAATAGTGAAGAAGTCTCACAAGATCTGATGGTTTTAAAAATAGGAATTTCCTGCCAGGTACGGTGACTCACGCCTGTAATCCCAGCACTTTGGGAGGCCGAAGTGGGTGGATCACAAGGTCAGGAGATCGAGACCATCCTGGCTAACAGGGTGAAACCCCACCTCTACTAAAAATACAAAGATTTAGACGGGCGTGCTGGCGGGCACCTGTAGTCCCAGCTACTCAGGAGGCTGAAGCAGGAGAATGGCGTGAGCCCGGGAGGCAGAGCTGGCAGTGAGCCGAGATCGTGCCAGTGCACTCCAGCCTGGATGACAGAGTGAGACTCCGTCTCAAAAAAAAAAAAAAAAAAAGACTACACATTGGGTACAGTGTACATTGTTCGAGTGATGGATACACCAAAATCTCAGAAATCACCACTAAAGAACTTATTTGTGTAACCAAACACCACCTGTTCCCCAAAAACCTATTGAAATAAGAAAACTAAAAGTGGAAAAACTATTGAAGGAATGAGTGTTGAATGTGCATGTAATTCAGTGGACACTTTTGGCAACTGAAAAACTGTATGCAGTCTCATATAAAGGATAAAAAAATGAAGAGAGTTGTTTTGGATTCTGAAAGCTTGTGCAAGAGATGTTTAATAAAAGGACCTCACAGGACCTAGGTTTTGTAATAGAGAGGTAGAGGAGACGGTGGACTGAAGTATTAGAAGACAAATAATCAACAGAGCCATTAAGAAACATAAGTTGTAGGTGAAACTGAGAGCGCCCACTCTGTGGAAACGAATCTGGTAGCCATAAAGTAGTTGATGGAGCTCCTCAGAAAGAAAGGAGGTTTTATTTGCATTAGGTATGTGCTATAAAACTAGGACCTTGTTTTTAGAGATGACAATGTAATTGTGAGAATATCGTTCACAAAAGAAGAAATATAAATCCAACTCCTACAGCATTGATAAGAATATACATTTATTTCCCAAGGATTTCATGGTGAGAAGAAACGCAGGAGGCACATCAAACATTAAACCAAAACATCGCAGTGTCCCTGGCCTTTTCTCTCCTTTACAAATATCCTCACCCTTTTAGAATGACTTTAAATCTCTCGATTCTCTCTTCCATGTAAACACATTTTAGCTTCTGCGACTGTCACTCTAATCCCATTATCCTCTTACTCAACTTCAAATTTTACTGTTAGGCCTAATGTTTTTCTTTTCTATTTTTTTAGATGGATAAATCCAGTCTTATTTTGCTACTCCAATGTCATCTGCACTCATCACCTCAGAATTCATTCTTTTTTTAAAAAAGACCTGAGAAAAAGAAAGAATGATAAGTAGCTACTAAAGTAATTTAAGTGCTTCACACCACATTTGAAATCTACATATATTATAGAAAGTGTGCTGAAGGGAATCAATGCACTCACCTTGAAATCTCTAGATGCTGAAGTTCTGTTTCTGGAGAATAAGGCACAAAGAACTCTGCATGAGGGCCCCAAAATCTTCGAGAAGAATTTATAAAAAGGACTTTTAGAATGGGGGTACATACTTAAGGAATGAAGCTAAGCTATTAAAAGAAAAACAAAACAAAACAAAAGGAAAAAGCAAAATCAAAAAGAAACAAAGGAGCTAATAGAGGTCCCCACTTATTTGGGCGAAAAAGGTGATTTAGGTTCGACAGTTGTGGTTGGTTGTGACTAGTTAGCTATTGAAGAGATAAAGAGTTCTGATTGTGACACTGAGTAGACTCAAATGAGGGGAAAAAAGAACCGAAATAACCACAAATTCTTGAGTAAATAGTTTCAATTACTGGAATGACCATGATGCTGTTTGAGATCTTAATAAATAGTTGTATTCAATGCTGAGGGGACTCTATCCCCTAGAATTAATGAGAAAAAGGAACACAGTTGCAGGGCTGGATACAAGAGTAGCTCAGTGAGGGCACATGTCAAAGTCACCACTGCACCAAGCACAGAAGTGTGGCCAAGTGTGACAGCCCATCATTTTCATGACCTTTGCACGTCTTCCTTAATCTTGATTAGTATTCTCAAAGTCAATCTAATTTCTCACTCAGTGAGAGGCCTTCACTTTTCAAAAATTCTTAATCTTTGGGATAGTTAAGAATATGATATTTAAGGTAGAGGAAAGCTTTCTAAATTGTCTAAACTTATTACACAACATGTACATTGTTATTCAGATCCATTATGTTAACATCATCTTTATACAATGCTGAATTATTAGTGATATTGATGAATTCATACTAAGTGAATCCAAACATTGATTTTTCTAAACATCTGTGATTTTTTCAAACATTTGTGACTTTTCAGATCTGGTGACTGCCTTTTTAAATGCTTTGGGACCTGCTAATCAGGTCGCTGCCATTTTTTGTTTTGTCAGTCTCTCTCCCTCTCTCCCTCTCTCTCTATCTCTGTCTCTCTCTCCATATATAAATGGGAATGTGTATCTGTTATGGTCTGAATGTGTACCCCAAAATTCATGTGTTGGAAATTTAGTTTTCCATGCAGCAGTGTTCGGACGTGGAGTTTAACGGGAGGTGATTCGGTCATGAGACACTGCCCTCATGAATGGAGTCATTCCACTAAAAAAAGAACTATTCTGCTCCTCTGCCATAGGGGGACACAGCATTCATCTCCTTGTTGTCCATTTGCCTTTTGCCATGTAAGAATTCAGCAAGAAAGTCCTCGCCAGATGCTGGTGCCTGGATCTTGGACTTTTCAGCCTCCAGAACAATGAAAAATACATTTCTATTCTTTGTAATTACCCAGTCTGTGCTATTCTATGACAATGCACAAACAAACTAAGACACAATCTATGTCTGTCTGTCTATCTATCTGTCGGTCTGTTTATCTATCTATTTATCTATCTATCTACCTTTTATCTATTTGCCTTGCTGGTTTTCTTCTGAAATGAGCTTTTAAATGTATTGAAGGTGGGACAGCATTTTACTATGTTTGTGTGAAATAATTTTAAAATAAGAATACAATCCAAATGAAAGAAAAATGAGTTCTTTAATAAGTAAAGTGTTTACATTTCAATGCAAGCAATTTTTGAAGTGAATTTTGCCTAAAAGTTACCTCTCTCTCTCGCTGTCTCTCACATACATATTTATAATGCCATCATCCTAGGGGACCGTTCATAAAATAAACATTGTGGACAACCTCTTCTCTCTTTGTTAAAAATATTACTCTAGTTAAATGCACCTAATGTATATTAAGCTTACAATATTTGTCAATATATTACTTTTTTTGAACTTAACAAACCAGAATTTAGGGTACATTTATTGCTGTTTATTATTTAGTTAAAATAACATTGATTTGTGAGTTTAATGTAAAATTCATAAAAGACACATTTTTTTCTTCCTGAAAATTAGTCACAATTAATTGAAGTCACTATGTTTACTTGCTATAATTATACATTGGGTAGATGAATAAATAAGAATTATATAGTTTGAACACATGGTTAAAAGTTCTTTAAAACTATATCTGTATTTTTAGAAAGAAATTGTATATAATCCTATTAACTCATTTATTTTGACTTTTACCATTACTCTAGAGAGAGATAAATAACATCTTATGAAATTCATTTTCTTCTTTACAATTTTGGGAATTTACATTAATGGAGTTTAAAAAGAATATAGAGCCTAAGGGAAAGCAGAGAGAATTTTTAAGTTAATCTTACTAATAATGTTTTAATATAAAATAATGTTTTCCAAAATTATTATTCTTCAGTCATCATGGTAGATTACTTTATTTTTTGAATTATGACGTTAGTATAATTTCTGAGTTTATTTTAATTACATATATACATATAAACTCATCTGTACATGGAGATTTAAATCTTATTTTTCAGTCATGCAAATGCTTAGGCTATGTTTAAGAACAAAATTACTTGTGTAAATAATTCATTTTTAATATTTGTTAAGCTAAAATTTCTTTACAGAGTATTTCATATTTCATAAATATTTACATTTCAAGGAAAACAAGCAATTAAAATTTTATCCATTATAATAATGAAAGAGTAAGCAGAATTTTTTTCTGTATGTTACTGTCATTTTTACATTAGTCTCAATGACAGTAAAATAAACGTCCCCTATGACTTCTCACTAGGTCTCTATCTATAAATTTTGTGTTTTTCAAAATTCACTGCCATATACTTTAAAATGTAAGCTCATAATTATAGTGATATATCAAGGCAAATAGATGTCTGTCATCCAAAATTACTTTATACTTACCAAATAAACTCGGAAAGTTGCATGAACTCCTTTGCTGTACACTAATTTAGATGCTGAATGAGTGACTTGCTATTTTTATAAAGTATTTTTTCCTTTGTAACTCATTTGCTGTAATATTTGGAGAAGCTGACAGAGCATTGTTAGTTGCAGGGCATGTTTCTCGTGGCTTTTCTTTTCCATCCTGAATTGTAGCCCTACTCAGTAAACTTGACCAAATGAATTCTACACAAGGTTGCCATTTCAAAGACCATGAAACCAATCCTGCTTAGTGTCTAAGTAGTAGTAATTTAGATGTATAGTGGGAGCAAATAGCAAACAATATTTTAGTTGTGTAAGGGGAGCAAATAATATTTTACTACTAGTAAGTAGTAGTAATTTAGATATATAGGGGGTGCAAATAATATTACTTCCAAGGAATGAGGGATGAATAAGGAACGGCAGTGTGACATGACATATAACAAATAATCCATCCTCCATTTTATATACATAAATTTATATTATTAAAGAAAGGAACAGTTCCTGAAGTAGCAACATTTATTTTCTGCATTCCTGGAACTAAGTGAGGTGATTCTCTTTTTATTTTTGTGACGTCTTATCTGAATCTTGTTTGTAGTATGTATTCTAGGTCTCCCTCATGCAGATGGGCCTGAATACTCGCATGGCATGAGGATGAGCATGGTTAGCACCTAGACACTACGCATTGATTTCTGAAATCTAGTGACTCGAAGGCCACGAAGACAGCTTCTGAACTGCCACCCTCACTGAGGCTTTAATTTGATGGATGACTTGACATGTTTTCAAAGCCCAGAGGAACGTCATTGCCAAGACACCACTCTCCTGACTCCACCCAGCTGATCTCTGCTTCATACCATTTCATTTGATCTTCATACATCCTCAAGTTACCAAGAGATAAACTGTTTTTAGAAGAAGTAAATTACATTAAGGGTTAAATCCTGGGTATATACTCAGAAGCACGATTGATAACTGGGTCACACAGTAGTTTTGTTTTTAGTTTTTTGAGGAACTTCCAACTATTTGCCATAATGGACATACTAACTTACATTCTCACCAATGGTGTAAAAGAGTTCTGTTTTTTCAGCTTCCCCTTCATCACTGTTGTATTTCATCTTTTTAATAAAATCTACTTTAACAGGTGTGAAGTGATATCTCATCTCATTGTAGTTTTAATTTGTGTTGCCCTAATGAATAGTGTGCTAAGCATTTTTTCATGTACCTTTTGGCCGTTTGTATGTCTTCTTTTGAGAAGTGACTGTTTCGGTCCTTGGCCCATTTTTTCATCTGTTTATTTTTTTCTTGCTATTGAGTTGTGTGTTTATGTATATATATGTGTGTGTGTGTGTGTATATATGTGTGTGTATATGTGTGTGTGTGTGTGTATATATATACTTTTTAAAAAATAGATGATGCCTTGCTATGTTGTCCAAGCTAGACTTTAACTCAAGCTGGGCTCCAGGGATCCCCCTGCCTCAGTATCCCAAGTAACTGAGACTAAAGGCACCTGGCACAGCACCCTTTAACCCCTTATAAGAGGTGTGATTTGTTAACCTTTTCTTCAAATTAATATGTCCAAGGGATATCTGCACTCTCTTGTTCATTGCAGCACTATTCACAACAGGAGAAATAGGAACGCTTGTACATAGTTGGTGGGAGTGTAAATTAGTTCAACCATTGTGGAAGATAGTGTAACAATTCCTCAGGGATATAGAACCAGAAATGCCACTTGACCTAGCAATCCCATTACTGAGTATATACCCAAAGGATCATAAATCATTCTACTATAAAGACTCATGCACACATATGTTTATTGTGGCACTGTTCACAATAACAAAGACTTGGAGCCAACATAAATGCCCATCAATGATAGACTGGATAAAGAAAATGTGGCACATATACACATGGAATACTATGCAGCCATAAAAAATGGATGAGTTCATGTCCTTTGCAGGGACATGGATGACGCTGGACACCATCATTGTCAGCAAACTAACATAGGAACAGAAAACCAAATGTCGCCTGTTCTCACTCATAAGTGAGAGTAGAACAATAAAAACACATGGACACAGGGAGGGGAACATCACACAAGGCCTGATGGGGGGTTGGGGGCTAGGGGAGGGATAGCATTGGGAGAAATACCTAATGCAGATGACAGATTGATGGGTGCAGCAAACCACCAAGGCACATGTATACCTATGTAACAAACCTGCGCATTCTGCACATGTACCCCAGAACTTAAAGTATAAAAAAATATGGAAACTACCTAAGTGTCCATCAATGCATGAATGGATATAGAAAATGTGGCATATGTACACAAAGCAATATTATTCAGCCTTGAAAATTGCAGAGTGTCCCATTGTTTGCAACAAAATTGATGAATTTGAACAACATTGTACTAAATGAAATAAACTAGACACAGAAAGACATATACTGTATGATCTTACTTATATGTGGAATCTAATAAAGTTGAACTCATAGAACTAGGTACTAGAATGATGGTTACTAGATGCTAGCGGTGGAAAGAGGAAATGGAGTGTGCTTATCAGAAGGTACAAAGTTATATGTAGACAAGAGTGATAGATTTTGAGATTTATTGCACAGCAAAGTTACTATAGTAAATAATGTATTAAACATTTTAAAATAACTAAAAGAAAATTTCAAATGTCTCATCATAAAGTTTCAGATGTCTCCCCGTGATAGGTTAGTGAAGTTATGAATGATAATTAACTCAATTTAATCATGCCACCTTGCTTGTATGTGTGTGTATCTATATATATATATATCACATTGTACCCCATAAATGTATACAATTGTAACTTGCCAGTAAAAATAAGTAAATAAGTAAAATAGAAAGCAACAAAAGAGTAATACCTAATCATTTTTGTTTTTACAAATGACCATATTTTCATTAAAATACGGATATTGATTTCTCAGATCTCTAGGACACTTTACAATTTACCAAGCAATGTGTTTCTAAAATCTTCATTAATTATGCTAAGATACTTAAATATTAGAATTGGCTATTATAGTATTAATAATAGTTTGTCCATTAGATATCTCAACAAGAACTATGTTTGTTTGTTTTCCTTACGTTCAAATCATGTTACACAGAAGCAAAAATCTGATGTATTTGTTCATTCTTCTGAAAAGCAAATACCAAGCAGAGTGAGACTGGTGAGAAGTTTATGGGGATAAGACTGTGAAAGACAAAGAGGGAAGGAGCAGGAATAGGCAGAGAGAACTTCACAGCCAAGAAGGAGGGCTGGCACCTGTGAAAGGACAGAGGGAAGGAGTGATTGGTGAGGAAAAGGCTTAGACTGCAGAGTATCTCTAAGACAGTCTTACCCAGGCCAACTTACCCCAAACAAAAATG
The DNA here is from genome assembly GCF_003255815.1 of Theropithecus gelada. NCBI lineage: Eukaryota > Metazoa > Chordata > Mammalia > Primates > Cercopithecidae > Theropithecus > Theropithecus gelada. The sequence goes on along the minus strand of NC_037672.1, from coordinate 185,584,232 downwards.
GCCCACTGGAGAGCAGCTCCAGACTGGTGCACAGTAGCACCCTTGGCTATTTCAGTTGCTGACTGGGAACTGCTGGGGAAGTGTCTGGGCTCTGTGCAAAAGCAGTGTTGGTGCCAGAGAGGAAGCACCAGAGCTCCTGTCAGCTGTGCTCCCTCCCGCAGACTCTCTTGAAGGTGAAATATCTCTACGTTGAATATTACAAAACACTGCTGAAAGAAATCAGAGATGACATAAACAAATGAAAAATCATTCCCTGCTAATGAATAGGAAAAATCAATATTGTTAAAATGTCCATACATCCCAAAGCAATCTACAGCTTCAGTGCTGTTTATTCCTATCAAACTACCAATGACATTTTTTCACAGAATTAGAAAACAACTATTCTAAAATTCATTTGTAACCAAAAAGCCTGAATATACTACAAGGATATAGTAACTAAACTAGTATATTACTGATATAAAAGCTGACACATAGACCAATGGAACAGGTTAGAGAACTCAGAAATAAAGTCACACACTTACTATCATCTGATCTTCAGCAAAGTCAACAAAAACAAGCAATGGGAAAAGGACTCCTTATTAAATAAATGGTGCAAGGATAACGGACCAGTCATATGCAGAAGATTTAAACTGGGCCCCTACTTTTCACCATATACAAAAATCAACTCAAGGTGCATTCAAGACTTATATGTAAAATCTAACACTATAAAAACTATAAAAGAAAACCTAAGAAATACCATTCTGGACAATGGTCCTGGCAGACTTCATAGTGAAGACTCCAAAAGCAATTACAACAACAAAAAATGGACACATGAGACCTAATTAAACTAACAGGCTGCTGCACAGCAAAAGAAACTATCAATAGAGTAAATAGACAACCTACAAAATGGAAGAAAATATTTGCAAACTTTGCGTACGACAAAGGTCTTATATCCAGAATCTATAAGGAACTTAAATCAACAAGCAAAAAAACAAAAACCTCATTAGACAGTGGGCAAAGGACATGGACAGACACTTCTCAAAAGAAGAGATACATACAGCCAACAAGCATATGAAAAAATGCTGAATATCACTAATTGTTAGGGAAATGCACATCAAAACCACAATGAGATTCTATCTTACACCAGTCCGAATGGCTATTATCAAAAAGTCAAGAAAGAACAGATGCTGGCAAGATTGTGGAGTAAAAAGAACATGTACACACTGCTGATGGGAGTGTAAATTAGTTCAGCCACTGAGGAAAGCAGTTGGGAGATTTCTAGAAGAACTTAAAATAATACAATCATTTGACCCAGCAATCCCATTATTGTGTATGTACCCAAAAGAATATAAGTTGTTCTACCATAAAGACACATGCATCCCTAACTTCCCTGCAGCAGCATTCATAGTAGCAAAGACTCAACCTGGACAGCCATCAACATTGCACTGGAAGAGGAAAATGTGGTATATATACACCATGGAATACTCTAGAACCATAAAAAGAACAGGATTATGTCCTTTATGGCAACATGGATGGAACTGGAGGCCATTATCCTAAACAAACTAATACAGGAGCAGAAAAACAAACACTGCATGTTTTCACTTATAAGTGGGAGCTAAACGTTGAATACACATGGACACAGAGAAGGGAGCAATAAACACAAGGGCATCACTGATGGCTGGAAGTGGGGAGGAGGGTGAGGACTCAAAAGCTACCTATTGGGTATTATGTTGATTACCTGGGTGACAGGTGCACCAAACCTCTGAGACACACAACTGACCCACGTAGGAAATCTGCACGTGTACCCCTTGAAACTAAACTGAAAGTTACAGAGGAAATAAATAAATAAATAAATAAGCAAACCATTGAAATCAGAAAAAGAAAGAGACAATGTGGTATGGGTACAATGGAATACCATTCAGCCTTAAAAAGATGAGGAGCCCTGTTATTAACAACAACATGGATAAATCTGGAAGACATTACATTGAGTGAAATATGTCAGGCACAGAAAGACCCACGCTGTGTGATCTCACTTACATGTGGAACAGAAACGTTGAACTTACAGAAGCAGAGAGAAGAATGGTGGTCACCGGAGGCCGGGGAATGGGGATATTGGGGAGATATTTGTCAAAGGACACAAAATTCAGTTAGATAAGAGTAATATATTGAAGACACCTACTGCACGCACATCCTAGTGACTATAGTTCATAACAATATACTGCATACTTTAAAATTGCTTACAGCAGATTTTATGTATTCTCAGCACAAAAAATAAGTATGTGAGGTAATGCATATGTTAATTATCTTTATTTTTAGCCACTTTACAATGTATACATATATCAAACCATCATGTTGTATACATAAATATAGGCAATTTTGTCAATGTCAAAAACATCAAATAATTTAAAATGAAATTTAACAACTTGAAAGCCTCCGAAGGAGCTACATAAGAAAATGTATTATTAAAACAACTGGAAAAAAATAGTTTTAAAAATGTGTGAAAGAGAAGAAATATAGTAAGAGAGGAATTTTAAAAAGATTTGAACTGTGTCTGAGTTGTTTATGAAAAAACAACTAAAGCTTATATGTCAAGGCTCTCACATTTGTTAAATTTTGTGATATGTTTCATATTATTTTCTCCACTTTTCTAATTAAAATATTTCATTAAAAAAATCTTACAATACAAATCTCATTCTGACCCTCAACATTATTATTTCAAAGTATTTTATACACAGCATCCTAATTATAATCTTTAGGTTATAGGAAAATATCTCTCCACATGGATAAAATAATTGGCCAATTTCAGTATCAACCTCTGAGGTCTAAAGAATGTACAACACTATTCACTTTCTTTTGCAGAAAAAAAATTATTTAACCTCCTATCAATAGACTTCAGACAATATGAAAGCAGCCTGGATTCCTGTGGAAGACTTGACAGTCTATGACTTGGTTTGATAAATATTATCTTGAAGCCAAATTCCTGGCAAAATTGTTGAGAAAATACCTCCAATGAAACCCTTAGAGTCAACTAAAGACTTAATAAAGTAATATATAATGAGTTTATAAAGCAAAGCAAAACTATGATTATGATTACAATAAACCTCACTGGGGAACTGGTATTATCTATCAAAGATTATACTTTTTGCCAGAATTTTGCTTTCAAAATATCCTATTACAACTGATATTCCCTTGAAAACTAAAGAAAATATTTCACTCAAGAATGAAGCTCTAAAAAGACTTCTCTGACCTATTAGGATTCTGAGTCATTTCCATAAGATCTAATGATTTTACTACTTTGAGGCTATCTGATCTCTTATAACTGAATTTCTGTATCTCATTGGGGGTTATCATACTTTACACTCACTTATAAAATATATATGTAATCTTTGTGAGGTAGGGAGATTTTTTAACTAACTGACTCAATATTCCCTAAGAAGAGTTTCTTTGAAAAGTTTAATGTGATACATTTTCAAAGAAAAATATTCTCATAAGATCAAAATAAATTTTTCACAGCATTTACTTTCCATTATCAATTATTTAAGTATAGACATTTAGATTGTAGATACAGTTCCTATTAGTACTCCAAATCTGTGTTATAATGCTCCTATGAAAATCCAAGTTGACCAAAGTTCTAACAGATCTTCTTTTAAATGATATATTACACCTAAAATAAACATTTTCTGGCTCTACTTTTCAAAAAAAAAACTTCTATAAAACAATTTAAGACAGCTATTAATCAGTATATAAGGCTAACCAAATATATCAGATATACAAATATATCAATGTATCAACATAGAAGAAGTATCAACATATCGATGTACCAAACAAGAAAAAAATATCTTTGTTGATGTCATTAATGCTGTTTTGTTGTTCATAAAGAAGAAGAGAATGAAGAAATCTCTGAAACAAGTGATTGATTACTGTCAAAGATATAAAGTATTCTCAATTACATTGAAATAAAATCATTGTATTTTGAAAATGCACCCTCTCAGTTATATGTATAACACTAAGTAACTCTATTAGAAATTCATTGTGTTCCATAAATCGATACTACATTATAGTGTGAAAATTATATCTGTACTGCAAATTTAGCTTGCCATTAACTATGTACCACTCTCATCAAGCTACTTCCCATTATAAGCCTCGGTTTCCTCGTCCGTAAAGTGTCAGTAGTAAAGCTACATCGGTCTTAAGTGATTGTGATGACAGAATGAGATGACATATAGAAAGAATTTTCTAAGTGGCAGATCTTCAGTAAGTAGTCTCTATTTTTATTCAATTCGCAGCTGACACTTGACGGAAAGTCCATTAAAAAATTTTACAGAGGTCGTGCATTTCTTTTTTGACTAAATTTTTTAAAATTTAGAGTAAATATGTCAATTTTATGCTAAATGGCAATTTTCTCAAGGATTTCAAGCAAAAAATTCCCCCAATTGCTTGACAATTTTGTTTTCTTTTCTTTTCTTTTTTTTTTTTTTTTTTTTTTTTTTGAGGAGTCTCACTCTGTCTCCCAGGCTGGAGTGCAGTGGTGCAATCTCAGCTCACTGAAACGTCCGCCTCCCGGGTTCAAGCGATTCCCCTGCCTCAGCCTCCTGAGTAGCTGGGATTACAGGCACTCATCACCATGCCTGGCTAATTTTTTTGTATTTTTTGTAGAGATGGGGCTTCATCATGTTGATCAGGCTAGTCTCAAACTCCTGACCTCAAGTGATCTGCCAGCTTCAGCCTCCCAAAATGTTGGGATTACAGGCATGAGCCACCATGCCCAGCTGACAATGTTTTTATATTTTCTTTGAAGGCTTAATTTTGATGTGCTTTGTGGCCAATTCTAGAAATAGACTGATCCAGGTAATTCCACAATTTTAGGTCTCAAATTTTCACAACATGTTGAGAAATTATGCTAAAGACCATTTGAATCCTATGATATGTGAGAATCTGTCAAATAAACAATTTATTTAAGCTCATCTTTAGATTCTCTAAGGTCTGATCTTGTGTTGTCATCACAAAACAACATACTTATACCACATCTTCTTAGATGCTGAAAAGAGGCTACTTTGAATTACGATTTAAAGTAATACCAAACACACAAATTAGTGAGAGTTGCTATGAGAAGTGGTGATTTTAACCATTTATTTTTAGCCTGTAACTTGTTATTTATTTTTTCCCAATACCTCAAATGTAAGTCCTTGCTTTTCAATAATTGCTTCTTTAAATTCAATGGCAGTATTAAAAGTTTGTTTGTAAAAATTGATAGATTCCTCCTCTTTTTCTTTCTCTTATTCCTCATTCTAATCCTTCTTGTCCTCCTCCTCCTTCTATCTCAACTTGTCTTCCCTTGTGTTGTAGGTTCTAGGAAAACAGTGCTAACATCAGCACCTGAAATAATCAACTCAATGCAGGCTTCCTGGTAACAGTAATTTGTCTTCTCTTTTCCTCTTTTTATTTCCTGATTACCCTCTTTACAGTATATCTATGTGTATTAGTTGTCCCCACATTTTTAAGAAAGCATATGCTGGCGTGGTGACTCATGCCTGTAATCCCAGCACTTTGGGAGGCTGAGGCAGGCAGATCACGAGGTCAGGAGATCAAGACCATCCTGACTAACACAGTGAAACCCCATCTCTACTAAATATACAAAAAATTAGCCGGGGCGTGGTGGCAGTCGCCTGTAGTCCCAGCTACTCGGGAGGCTGAGACCCGGGATGTGGAGCTTGCAGTGAGCCGAGATCATGCCACTGCACTCCAGCCTGGGCGACAGAGTGAGACTCTGTCTCAAAAAAAAAAAAAAAAAGAAGGAAAAGAAAATATAGAGTATGCTGTTATGGACTGAATGCATCCCCCCCGCCCCCACCAGATTCATATGTTGAAGTCCTAACTTCCAGTGGGATGATATTTGAAGATGGGGCTTTGGGAGGTAATTATTAGATGAGATTATGAGAGTGGGAGCCTGGCGAGATAAGATGAGTGTCCTTATAAGAAGGGACACTACAGAGCTCTCTCCCGCTATCATTCTGTGAAAGCACAGAGGAAAGGCCAGGAGGCAGCAAGAAGACAGCATCTGCAAGCCAGAAAGAGAGCCCTCACTCGGAACCAAAGCAGCTGGAACCTTGATCTTGGACTTCCCAGTCCCCAGAACTAGGAGAAACAAACTTCTATTGTTTTAGCCACCTAGCCAATGGTATTTTGTCATGTAAACCCAAGAAGACTAAGACATGTACCATTCACTAAAAGTAATTATAAATTAATATTATTCCTAAATGATATTGTTCTAGAAATGTTTCATTTCCTTCATTCTTTTCTGTAACTTCTATGTTGGTAGCTCAAGGCAAATTTCTTTGCAATGTCTCTGCATTATACATTTGCCTCACTACAATCTGAAATACTTTCCTCTACTTCATGCATAATTTTACCTTGTCACTTGAATATTTACTTTCCCCACTGATTTAAATTTTTCCCATTTCTTATTACATACCTATGATTTTTTTTTTTTTTTTTTGAGACTGGTTTTATCAACTTAAGCCCCTACCAGTGATGGATGACTCCCTGTTGGCCCAAATACTTGCCAATACTTGTTAGTATTAACAGGCTGATTCTTCTTAATGATATTTGATTTATTTATGATTTTGAACTATTCTAAATAATGCTGCCACTAACTTTCTTGTGCATGTCTTTGATGTGTATCTGTATGCATTTCTGTTACATATACACATGGGAGAAAAGCCTTCGGATCAAAGCCTTTATATTTGTTTTGGTATATATATTTAGTTTTGGTACACACTGACAGTTTTCCCGTGTGTCAAACTGGTTTTATCAACTTAAGCCCCTACCAGTGATGGATGACTCCCTGTTGGCCCAAATACTTGCCAATACTTGTTAGTGTTACCAGCCTGATTCTTCTCGCATTCTGATTGTGGCTGGTCATATCTCCATTTTGAATTTCATTTGCATATCCTTGATTACTGATATTGTTGTTTAGCTTTTTGTGTTTTTACTGGCTTTAGAGAATATTCTTTTGGGGCGGGGGGATGCAGTCTCGCTCTTTCACCCAGTCTGGAGTGCAGTGGCCCAATCTTGGCTCACTACAAGGTTCGCCACCTGGGTTTACAGGGTTCTTCTGCCTCAACCTCAGCCTCCTGAGTAGCTGGGACTACAGGTGCCCACCCCCACACCTGGCTATTTTTTTTTTTTTTTGTATTTTTAGAAGAGATGAGGTTTCACCGTGTTAGTCAGGATGGTCTCTATCTCCTGACCTCATGATCTGCCACCATGCCCAGCCAACATGCCTACGATTTTTAAAGTTTTATAAATAATTCCTCTCAGTTGATGACCTTGCCATATGTTTCCCTGAGAAATGGGAACAATCTGAATAACAGTTTCTCATCTTTATACCCAAAGCAACAGATATACCTACTTTTGGCATCAGATCTGCCTTTCCTTCTACTTAACCAAAGAATACTAATATCAGAAGCCAGTTGTTCCACTGCTGTTTCAACCCCTATATCTTCTATAAGACCCCATGACCATGGTTGTCACCTAGCGTCCTATCATTAGTTTCTTTGCTGTATAAATTGTATTTTCCCATCATTTATTCAACAAATACATTTTGATAACTTCCTGTTTTCCCGACATTCTTCAAAGTGCTGGGAATACGATAGAGAATACAATAAAGAAAAATTCCTTCTCCATGTTAAAACTCCCATTCTTGTTGAGAGATGCAAATAACAAGGAAAAAATACAGCCAACTTACAAACAGAAGTATGTGTATTCTGTTGAGTATTCTGTTGAGTGCATTAGCACATGACAGAGAAAACTACAACACGGAACATGCATAGTGCATGTCAGAAGTGGGAAAATTTAAATAGTGTGATAGAAAAAGTCCTTCCCTTACCAAGTATTATTTGTGCAAAGACCTAAAAGATGAGGGGAAAGCACACACCAAGTAGAAGAAACAACAGGTACCAAGACTTGCTGTCTGTGTTTAAAAACAAAATTCTGATTTGACTGGAGCAAGATTAGTTAGAGAGAGGATAGTCAGCTACAGAAATGTGGTGATGCCAGAATGATCAGGGCCATGAAAGACAATGTAATGACTTCGACTCCTACTCTAAGTAAGATGAAACAACTTAGATGAGTTTCAGAGACGTGATGCAATTCAAATTACCTTTCAACAGAATCTTTCTGGTTGTTCCAAGTATAAACTAATATGGATAAAGGATAGAAGTAGGAAGCTTTTTCAGGGAAGTTGCCCCCATAATTCAAGTGAGATGGTGGTGACTTTGGTTATGGTGGTACTAATTCAAAAGTAAAGATGTTGTCAGATAATTGATTTGTTGATATATTGGATGGTAGATGAGAAAGAAAGAACAGCTATTTAAGATTTTAGATAGAGGAACTGGAGACTTCATCACCTGAAGTGTGTAAGTCTGTGGGAGAAGGACATTTAGGAAGGAAGTAGATGTCAAGTGCATGTCAAGTTTTGAATGCCTATAAGGCATCTTAAAATGCAAGAGGAGATATTTGGTTGGATCTTGGAAGTTTAATCCTGAAGTTTGAAGGAGTGAGAGAAACATAGGGTCGAGGCATAAATCCAGAGTAACTACCATGCAGATGGTTATTTAAAACTGAAATTTTGAGATCATTAAGAAATGAGTGTATACGTAGAAAAAATAACCTAGAATCAGTTGAAGAATTGGTCCCTAGAAAGAGAAAGTCATTAACTAAGTTAATTGCTTTTGTCAAGAGTCCAGCTGGGTTGGGATGAGAAATGGTCATTGAATTTTGCAAACTGGAAGTTGCAGATAACTGTAACCATACAGTTTCAGTGGGTGACAGAAGAGAAAAATCTGAATTGAGCAGATGCCAGAAAGACATGGAGTAGAGAAATTGTAGAGGGTGGATCTGCCTGCTTCAGATGTTGCATCCTACAATCTACTTTTTCATACAACATCCAGAGTAGGCTTTGTAAAATATAAATAAGATACGGTCTGACCTGATGGATTCACAGCCTAATTCTACCAGATATACAAAGAAGAGCTGGTACCATTTCTACTGAAAGTCTTCCTAAAAATTAAGGAGGAGGAACTTCTCCCCAACTCAAATTATGAGGCCAGCAGCATCTTGATACCAAAACCTGGCAGAGACATGACAAAAAAAGAAAACTTCAGGCTGATATCTTTGATGAACATCGATGCAAAAATCATCAACAAAATACTGGCAAACTAAATCCAGCAGCACATCAAAAGGCTTATCCACCATGATCAAGTAGACTTCATCCCCAGGATGCAAGGTTGGTTCAACATACAAAAATCAATAAATGTGATTCATCACATAAACAGAACTAAAGACCAAAACCACTTGATTATCTTAAGAGATGCAGAAAAGGCTTTTAATAAAATTCAACATCCCTTCATGTTACAAACTCTCAATAAACTAGGTATTGAAGGAACATACTACAAAATAATAATAGCCATCTATGACAAACCCACAGCCAATATTATACTGAATGGACATAAGCTGGAAGCATTCCCCTTGAAAACCAACATAAGACAAGGATGCCTTCTCTCACCACTCCTACTCATCATAGTATTGGAAGTCCTAGCCAGAGCAATCAGGTAAGAGAAAGAAAGAAAGCCAATCCAAATAGGAAGGGGGAACTCAAACTATCTCTGTATGCAGATGACATAATTCTATATTGAGAAAACCCCATAGTCTTTGCCCAAAAGCTCCTTCAGCTGATAAACAACTTCTGGAAAGTTGCAGGATACAAAATCAGTGTACAAATGTAAATATGTAAAAATGACTAGCATTCTTACACACCAACAGCAACCAAACTGAGAGCCAAATTAGAAAGGCAATCCCATTCACAATTGCCACAAAAAATAAAATGCCTAGAAATACAGCATCCAGGAAGGTGAAAAACCCCTACAATGAGAATTACAAAACACTGCTCAAATAAATCACAGAAGGACTGGGCATGGTGCCTCAGCCCTGTAATCCCAGCACTTTGAGAGGTTGAGGTGAGCAGATCAAGAGGTCAGGAGATTGAGATCTTCCTGGCCAACATGGTGAAACCAAGTATCTACTAAAAATACAAAAATTAGCTGGGCATGGTGGCATGCTTCTTTAGTCCCAGCCACTCGGGAGGCTGAGGCAGGAGCACTGCTGGAACCTGGGAGGTGGAGGTTGCAGTGAGCCGAGATCGCACCACTGCACTCGCTCTGGTGACAAAGCGAGACTCTGTCAAAAAAAAAAAAAAAAAAAGAAAAAGAAATCACAGAAGACACAAAAGAATAGAAAAAATCCCATGCTCATGGATAGGAAGAATCAATATCATTAAAAAGGCTATACTGCCCAAATAAATTTGAAGATTCAGTGCTATTCCTATCAAACATGAATGGCATTCTTCACAGAACTAGAAAAAAATTATTTTTAAATGTGTATGAAATGAAAAAAAAGAGCCCAACTAGCCAAGGCAATTCTGAAAAAAAAAGAACACAGCAGAAGAAATCACATTTCCCAACTTCAAACTATACAACAAGGCTACAGTGAACAAAAGAGCACGGTACTGCTACAAATACAGGCACACAGTCTAATGGAACAGAGTAGAGAGGCCAGAAATAAGGCCAGACATCTATTACCATGTTATCTTTTAAAAAGCTGACAAAAACAAGCAGCAGGGAAAAGACTCCCTGTTCAATAAATGGTGCTGGGATAACTGGCTAAGCACATGAAGAAGATTGAAGCTGGACCCCTTCCTTACACCGTATACAAAAATTAACTTAAGATGGATTAAAGACTTAAATTTCAAACCAAAAACTATAAAAACCCTGGAAGGCAGTACCATCCTGGATGTAGGAATGGGCAAAGATTTCATGAAAAAGATACCAAAGGCAATCACAACAAAAGCAAAAATTGACAATAAAACTTAACAACCTCTGCACAGCAAAAGAAACTATCAACAGAGTAGGCAGGCAACCTACAAAATTGGAGAAAATTATTGTAACCTATGCATCCGATAAAAGTCTAATATCCAGCATCCACAAGGAACTTAAACAAATTTATAAGAAAAAACAAACACCACCATTAAAAAGGGGTCAAAGGGCAAGAACAGACACTTCTCAAAAGAAAACATACATGTAACCACTAAGCATATAAAAAATTCAATATTACTGATCATTAGAGAAATGCAAATCAAAACCACAGTGAGATACCATCTCACACCAGCCAGAATGGCTACTATTAATCCCAGCACTTTGGGAGGCCGAGACGGGCGGATCACGAGGTTAGGAGATCGAGACCATCCTGGCTAACACGGTGAAACCCCGTCTCTATTAAGAAATACAAAAAACTAGCCGGGCGAGGTGGCGGGCGCCTGTAGTCCCAGCTACTCGGGAGGCTGAGGCCGGAGTATGGCGTGAACCTGGGAGGCGGAGCTTGCAGTGAGCTGAGATCTGGCCACTGCACTCCAGCCTGGGCGGCAGAGCGAGACTCCGTCTCAAAAAAAAAAAAAAAGAAAAAAAAAACATCAAAAAATAACAGATGCTGGCAAAGTTGTGGAGAAAAGAGAACCCTTATACATTGTTTGTGGGAGTGTAAATCAGTTTAACCATTGTGGAAAGTAGTATGGCGTTTCCTCAAAGAGCTGAAAGTATAACTACCATTCAACCTAGCAATTCCATTTCTGGATATATACCCAGAGGAATATAAGGCATTCCACCATAAAGACATGTGTGCTCAAATGTTTATTGCTGCACTTTTCACGACAGCAAAGACATGGAATCAAAAAAATGCCCATCAGTGATAGACTAAATAAAGAAAATGTGATATATATACAGCATGGAATATTATGCAGCCATAAAAAACAACGAGATCGTGTCTTTTGTGAGAATGGATGGAGCTGGAGGCTATCATCCTTAGCAAACTAACACAAGAACAGAAAACCAAATACTGCATGTTCTCACTTATAAGTGGGAGCTAAGTGATAAGAACTTATGAACACAAAGAAAGAAACAACAGACACTGGGGTCTATTTCAGTGGGGAGGGTGGGAGGAGGGAGAAGAGCAGAAAAGATAGCTATTTGGTACTGGGCTTAATACCTGGGTGACGTAATAATATGTACAACAAACCCCCATGACACATGTTTATCTATGTAACAAGCCTTCATATGTACTCCCAAACCTAAAATAAAGAATTTTTAAAAATATAAAATAAAAAGCATAAAAAGGGATATTGTTACTTCTTTGAACATAATTTTCAAATGATTTTCCATTGCATCCAAAATAAAAGCCAGACTTTCACCATGACTTGAAAGGTCTGGAATGGGCATTTCCTGCCACCTACCTAGTGCCATCTCACACCATGCTATCCTGGCTTTCTCTCTTGCAGCTACACTGAGTTGTTTTTTTTTTTTTTTTTCTTTCCCAATGTGCCCACCATTTTTCTGCTCCTGGGACTGTCCCCTATTCTTTCTACTTCTTCCAAGCCACATACACAGAGGACCATCATTTAGTTCCAGCTCAAATATTATTATTGTTCTACTGTTTATTGTCCAACCACTTAGCTAATCTATAAATCCCATGAGCAAGGGGCTCTCTTTTGATTTTCACTGTATTCCCAGTACTGAAAGTGCAGGCATGAAATGATTATTTGTGGATATGTGGAAAACAAATGAATAGATGATTCTCTTGTGAGATACACTGGCAGGATAACTACTGTCATCAACGAACAAAGAGTACATTTTAATTAAAATGGTGTTGTTGAGTTATAGGTTTCATTATATAAGCAATGACTGTGAGCATTAACCAGCATGTCCAAATGAGTTATTAAATTTTTCAAAATATGCGGCAACATGGATGGAACTGGAAGCCATTCTCTTCAGTGAACCAACTCAAGGACAGGCAGTCAAATGTTGCATATTCTCACTTACAAATAGGAGGTAAACAATGCATGCACATGTATATAGAGACTGGAATAATAGACATTGGAGACACAAAAGGTGGGAGGGAGGACGGAGGGGAAGGGTTGACAAACTATCTATTGAGTACAATGTTAACATTTGGGTGATGGGCACACTAAAAGCCCAGACTTCATGACTGAGCAATATGTGTATGTAAGGAACCTGCCTGTGTACTCCCTAAATACATTTAAATGAAATGTGCAAAATAATAAATGATATTTATTTACATTATTCTTTAATGTTAATTGTTTTCATTCCTAACACTAATTTTCCAATCATATATTTCAAATTTGGAATTGTTATTAAGTAGGAAAATTGTGGCAAAGATTTAGTTAGAGTAAACAAGACAGGAAAATCTAGAAACCAAAATATACTAGAATTCTTAATGAAAATGTATGAAAGGAAAAAACAGTAAAGAACCAACTTAATTCGTTTATTTTATTGCTGCATAATATTTTGTTATATGAATATATCACTGTTTATCCCATACACATTTAATGATATTTGATTTATTTATGATTTTGAACTATTCTAAATAATGCTGCCACTAACTTTCTTGTACATGTCTCTGATGCATATCTGTATGCATTTCTGTTACATATACACATGGGAGAAAAGCCCTCAGATCAAAGCCTTTATATTTGTTTTGGTATATATGTTTAGTTTTGGTACACACTGACAGTTTTCCCATGTGTCAAACTGGTTTTATCAACTTAAGCCCCTACCAGTGATGGATGACTCCCTGTTGGCCCAAATACTTGCCAATACTTGTTAGTATTACCAGCCTGATTCTTCTCGCATTCTGATTGTGGCTGGTCATATCTCCATTTTGAATTTCATTTGCATATCCTTGATTACTGATATTGTTGTTTAGCTTTTCGTCTTTTTACTGGCTTTAGAGAATATTCTTTTTTTTTTTTTTTTCTGAGACAGAATCTCACTGTCACCCAGGCTGGAGTGCAGTGGCACAATCTTGGCTCACTGCAACCTCTGCCTCCCAGGTTCATGCGATTCTTCTGCCTCAGCCTCCCAAGTAGTGTGGACTACAGGCTCCCGCCACCATGCCTGGCTAAATTTTGTATTTTTTTTTTTTTTTTTTTTTTAGTAGAGATGGGGTTTCACCATATTGGCCAGGATGGTCTCAAATTCCTGACTTGGTGATCCGCCTGCCTCAGCCTCCCAAAGTGCTGGGGAGAATACTCTTTTGTGAAGCATCCATTTAAGTCTTGTTGTCATTCTTCTAATGGATCATCTCCTTTTGAAGTCAATGCATGAGCTCTTTGCAGATGGCGCATATGAGTTCTTTGTCAGAAATCTGGATGACAAACATCTTTTCCCACTCTGTGAATTGCTTTCCACTCTCTCAAGGTATCTTATGGTAAAAAGATGTTCGTAGCTTTAACAAAAATCAATGTTTCAATCTTTTGTGTTTGCACATTAGTGAGATGTTTATACAATTTTGCTGTCTCAAGGTCATACAAGTATTATTCTATGTTATCGTCTAGAGTTTTATTATTTTAACTTTAAAATAGGTCCAGATGGTCTACAATCCATCTGGAACTGATTTCTGTGTATGGTATGATGTAAGAGTTGACATTCATTTTCTCCCTGTTGGAATATACAGTGATCCATTGCTACTGTTTTAAAAGATTATCTGTCCTCTCTGCATTATACTGGTCTCATTCCCTTATCATCAATCACATGACCATGTATGTGTGGGGTTTTTGCTCTAGAGAGTTTCTACATAAGCATTGGCGTCAGTATCTCTCCCACTCATCGTAAGCCCTTACATACTCCTCTCTCATGCTCTGTCTTCTACTTGCCTAGTGTGATTATGCTGTGGCCGCTGGGAAACTCTCTCCTGCCACTTTTCAAGTGTTCCTACCCACACAGAACTTACCAGACCCACTCTTTCGGGAGCATACTCAAAATTGCTAGTCTAATTATACAATAGTTTACTCAAGACAATGTGCTAATAAGTACCAGCCAAAATTTCATCAAAAAAGCCATTTTATGTATTTTGAATTTAAAATATTTAACACACAGTAATAGTAATGTACACAACTGTTGGATATGCAGCTCATTCTTTTTACTGTTGTATAATATTTCATTGCATGAATATATCACTGTTTATCCATCATACATGTAATGGTATTCGATTTATTATTTTGAACTGTAACAAATAACACTGTAACTAACATTCTTGTACATGTCTTTGATGCATATCCGTACCATTTCTGTTGAATATATGCATGGGAAAAAAGCTTGCAAAGGCTGGAAAAGGGAAAACATTGCAAAGACTGTTTTAGAACATTCCAAACTGCTAGGGCTACAGCATGAAAGTGGGTAATTCCAGGAGGCTGCTTGATGGTCATAGACAAAATCCCGTACCTGCCACAGGATGTCAGGCATGGACAGACAGGTATTGGTGACCTCTTTTATCTTCAGATCTTTATCCTAACTCACATTGCTGTATCCACTGGAACCACTGTTGGCTCAGCACGGTTGAGGAATTTTGCTCCAAAGCTTTCCTGTTCGATATCAAAGGAGAGCCTAGAGGCGGAGACGTAAGTAAGCCTCAGTCAGTGTATCCCACATTGGGGGTAAAAACAAACTTAAGTAATGCCTTTTAAACAATATATTCATTTTGAAAGCATTATTTATTATTTTAACCCACAGAGATTTTGTTATGGAGACATGTAAGCTGAAACGAATTTGTTATTATATGTTTTTTTTGTATTGATTCAAATTGATCATTAACTAAGTTTTAATGTCCCAATCAATACATCTATAGGACTTGATGTTACCAGGCATTTCATTTTTATTTTTTGTTTCAAAATCTTGATGGGCAGGCCTAACTGCAATTTAAATTTAGAATAATGGAAAATAATATTCAAAACATTAAATGCCATCTTTTCTGAGAAATATTCATTAGCAAAGTGGATTCCACTTGAAAACACAAAATTGTGTTATAAGAAGAACTTCAGATTTAGTGATTACTGGGGTGCAGTTAAAGACATGGCATGTGTGGATGAACCTATAAAGTTGTGTTAGTTGGGGAGATGAGCACATCAGTGGGAAACGATATTAGGGGCTCCGAATCACGGCATAAACCATCTGATTAGTGGATATCCACAAGCTCAGCAGTTGGCCACAGTGTCCAGGTAAGTGATTCAGATCCTGGAGGTCTGTCAGCAGGTACGACAGGCATTTTTGTCAGCTTGCAGAAGACTGGGGTTCAGGAGAATGCCCCTGGCAAGGCAGGCATAGTAGGCAGAATGAGAGATGTGCCCCATGGTGTAATATACAGGACAAGAGTGTGGGGCTGCTAAATTCAAAAGAGAAACCCGAAATTTGTGAAAATTAGAGCACAGAATCTTATTTCTGAGGAAATTAGTTATCAGAAGACACCTCTAATGGGGAGGGTGGCTGTGTGTGACCAGGCTGCTGAGAAACCACCAAAGTCAGAATAGACAATAGGAAAGTCACCTTGTGCTTGTGCCTGAAAAACTGAGCTCCTCCAGTCAGCCTCTCTTGGAGGCTGAGATCTTCTCAAAATTAGTTGGGAGGTACACAAAATCTTGTTAAAAGGGCAATGATGGTGGGAGGGTGAGAGGCAATTACTAGCTGTAGAATGTGGGATAAACACAAATGAACTTGTAATTCATACACAGGAAGACAAGTAAGATATTCATTGTATAATGACAAAAGTCATGAATTTGGGGACCAGATAGACCTGAATTCACAACTGGCTTGCCCTAACCAAAGTTATTTAACCTTTCTGAGCTTCAGGATTAGAATATTACTTAAATTTTTCTAAATGTAGAAAAAGCAAGATATAAGTAAAATGTTTGCCACAGTGCCTGGCAGATAGATAACACAATAATTGTTAGCTATTACCAGTAATAACATAAACATTTTACTAAAATACCTATTGAATAATTTAAACTATCAGTCAGGATAAAAGTTTAGCCATTACTATCTGTTATAGTTCCTTCAAGCAAAGGAGTATTAATTAAAAGATATTAAAATGTTTTAGTTAGGGTAAGCAATGCTAGCTGCTACAACAAACAATCCCCCCAAATCTGAAAGCGATCACCAGTTAGTTTTTGCTCACATCAGTTTAATAGGGCCAAGTGACTACCTTACACCTGCAGCTATGCCATCTGGAGCCTGTGGCCTCTAAGCTTCCCTAAGAGAGGGCAAGAGCACCATACCCAGTGCTCTGAAGTTCCAGCCCTGAGTATGGTCTATATCAATTCTACCTAAATTTTGTTAGAATTTGTCCACAACTCAACTACAATAGAGGCTGGAAAATCTTGTCTTCTGTGTCCAGGATGAAAGAATGGTATATTTTAAAGATACGTTATCTCTGCCATGGAATTGCTTGAGGGCCAGAGAGACAGTCACACCTGGGCAGTCTCTCATGGAGCTTCCACAATGCCAGTGCAGCTGTGACTACCAAGCACCTTCACTCCCCGGTGTCGTCATTCCTCTACAGTCTCCTATGATCTGGAACGGTTCTTCGGCCTTTCTGTGTGCTTCATGACAATGTCATTTTGAAGACTACAGACCAGGTATTTTGTAGAACGTCTCTCAATTTGGGTTTGTCTGATAGTTCATCATGATATATGACCCAGAATTTAGGTGATGCCTTATTGGGTCAGAATTATCACTATGATTTTATGTTCTTCTCAGTGCCTCCTATCAAGAGACACTAAGTATTGATTTGTTTCATTACTTGTGATGTTAACTTAGATCACTTCATGAAGATGGTGGACCCCTGCCAGGTCTGCACATTGCAAAGTCACCACTTTGTTCTTTCTTATTAGTAAGCATATTATGAGGAGACACTGTGAGATGATGTAAATATCCTGTTATTCCTCAAACTTTCACGGGTGAAGTCATCTTTTCATGATTTTTCCTTGAATCAGTTTATATTATGATGACTGGCAAGTGGCACTTTTCTAATAATATCAATCCAAAATCTGAAACGCTTCAAAAATGTGTGTGCCATTCTTCTGCATGTTAATCTTGTTAAACACTGGAATGATGTTTCTGTGTTTTTCCAGTTTTAGGACACAAGTCAACAAAGTACGTTCACTAAGATATATACTTTTAAAAGAGAGGAGGTGGAATTCATAATTTCACAATACTCATACAGCTCTTCATTTTGCTATACGTTCTTCCAGTCTTTACAGACAAAAATGCATAACTTAAACTATGAATAAAAATATATACAATTTTAATTTAAGGTTATGTTATATTTTTAATAGTATTTTCAATATAATTTCTCTATAGTATTCTTGTTTTATTTATTTTTTTTGAGATGGAGTCTCGCTCTGTTGCCAGACTGGAGTGCAGTGGCGCGATCTTGGCTCACTGCAAGCTCCGCCTCCTGGATTCACGCCATTCTCCTGCCTCAGCCTCCTGAGTAGCTGGGACTACAGGCGCCCGCCACTACGCCCGGCTAATTTTTTGTATTTTTAGTAGAAATGGGGTTTCACTGTGTTAGCCAGGATGGTCTCGATCTCCTGACCTCGTGATCTGCCCGCCTCGGCCTCCCAAAGTGCTGGGATCACAGGCGTGAGCCACCGTGCCCGGCCTATAATATTCTTAAGGTCTAGTAGCACTCTGTCTTCACTCTGTATTTCAGCAAACTGATCTTTTAGATTCCTCAAAAATCATGCTCTCCTTCTCCTCTGTCTCACGGGATGGTCCTTGATCATGGAATGAACCTTAGGCCTAATCCTTTAGTCTATATTTCAATGCAAGTGGTATTTCTTTTTTTTTTTTTTTCAGATGGAGTCTTGCTCTGTTGCCCAGACTGGAGTGCAGTGGCATGGTCTCCACCTCCCGGGTTCAAGCGATTCTCCTGCCTCAGCCTCCTGAGTAACTGGGATTACAGGCATGCACCACCTCGCCAGGCTAATTCTTTTGTATTTTTAGTAGAGATGGGGTTTCACCATGTTGGTCAGGCTGGTCTCGAACTCCTGACCTCGCGATCCACCCACCTCGGCCTCCCAAAGTGCTAGGATTACAGGCGTGAGCCACCATGCCCAGCACAAGTGGTACTCCTTTAATGAAGCTTAGGCTAAGCGATGTTCTTTTGTTGTCTTTCTATACATCAGGTAGTTATCAAAGTTTGTAAGTATGTATTTCCTTGAATCATCAAAGAAGGTATCTGTCTCTCTGACTAGACTGTAGGTTCCCTGAGGCCAAGAACCCTGGTATTCAGGTCAATAACCAGCATGCACCTAGATCTCGGTGAATACATGTGGGATGACTGGGTGCCTTGTTGCTGAGCACTTTGATTGTTGCTATTTTGTATCATATGAACTGATAGGTGTACTTGTGCACATAACTCTTTTCAGTAATAACAAAATTAAAAACTAATTGAATTTACTTTAATGAGTCAGAAGTACATTATTGAAATGTATTCTGGGTTCCAGTCTGAGTTTGTGATTCACTTTAATAGTCACCCATGATTTCTACAAACCCCATTTCTACAAAATCAGTAGCACTGGTTTTGATAAACCTCATTTCTATCTCGGATGCAAGCCCTTCTAATAGGCTGATAGACATAAACTCTCCTTTAGTGTAGCTAATCGAAGATGCTCCCTTCCTAATTTCATTCTAATCTTAATTGCCTTTTTATTTTTTAATCAGAACTAACACTTGGTCACCCACTTCTTACCAAACTCTCCTTTTACTCTAGCTTCTACAACCCAGTTATTTTACATACTTTCCCACTGAAAGGAACCTCGAGATATTTGCTTGGGAAATCTCTATTCAGTTAAATATCTTCATGGCTATTTATATTTTACAGATGTGGCCATTCTCACCCAGAAAAGCAATCCTGGGAAATCTAACAAGAAAACTTCCTTCTTATGCTTTATTTCTCTGTGGAGGCCCCATAATTTAACTTTAAAAATTATTTCTCATTGAAATTGGCTTTCAGTGTTTAATCAATGGTACTTTTACTTCATGTGTACTTTTTTTTCTTTGCAAATCCTTGCAGTCAATACAGTTTCTCTCAAGGGCTCCCCCTAAAACCACATATCGTAAACTAGCATTCTTAAAGCCAAAAGCTTTAAAGGCCAAAGCCCCTAGGTTTTGCATTTACATCTTAGCCTCATAACTGAGGATTTTTCTACAACAGTCTTCTCTGTTATTATTTTTTCCACTCCACTTCATTTGTAATAAAGTGTACATATGTAAGCAGCTACATATGTAGCTTCTCCTACGATGCCTCATGCATAAACAATAAAGAATATATTGTTTCAAGCCTTACAGGGACTATTTTTCTTCCAATGCTGTTGACAGTAATCAAAATACAGGCTTCATTTTTTAGGATGACCACAACCTATGTCTTTGACTTATTATGGCCATAGCAACTACGCTAGATGAAGGAATGATACTTTAAAGACAAGCCGTCTTCTACCCAGCTCTGTGTGGCTAAGTGGAAGACACACAAATGTGAGTTTTTCTTACTTGGTGAATCAACATTTACTTAAATTATAATTAAGTGATGTGAATATCTTTAAAATCTTTTTCCAAACATTCTATCATCTCTATAATATGGCTCCTGAAAGCCTGGAGTACTATGTTCACTGATAATGAAAACATTCTATGAAGATTTTATGTTAATTTGATTGTGTTATTTAGTCCTATTGATTAGGGTTTCTTCAATTTATGTTTTTTTTCAAATCAGTATCACTGACAAATGAAATCTGGTTTCAGCGACACCCAACCACATGCCCTACATCATTTTTATTATATCCGTGAGTTTGGTTCTTACATATAGCTATCATGAATGTATAATTGATCTTAATTTTTATGATTGCCCAAGCTAGCAATATTTACAGGATGCTTTATATGATTAAATTTGCATTTTTGTATCTGTTTCAAGCTGAGAAGACAGTTTAATATTTCTTTTCACAACTACTTATTCATTTTTTAATTATTTTAAATGTTCTAGTGTGGGCTAAGAACTGGTTCCAAGTGTGAAAATAAATGAGTCTCAACACAACTGATTCAACATTGTCTCTGAGTAGTCCACAAGTGTACTGTCTACTGCATGTTCACGTAAGGTGAATTCTACAAGAGAGTTGTAGAAGGCCTCTTTATTTTCTACTTTTTTTTGTAAGAGGCAAGGAAGATCTTTCTGTATCAACAAGATTGATCTCAAACTCTTGGGCTCAAGTGATCCTCTGACGTCGACTTCTCAAGTAGCTGAGACTACAGGAGTGCACCATGCCCGCCTTAAAGGCAAATCTGTCTAGGTTTTATTTTAAAGTTTATTTAAGTTTAAGTCTCTTAAAACTTTTAAGAGAAAAATTTGGGATAAGAGAAAAAGAATAGTTCCAACCAAGACATTCAGTAACAACAGAAATCATTTCACTAATTAGAAATTCTACACCATTTGAAGCTTTTAAGTTTTAAATATTTATTTCATATTTCTTAATGCCATAAAAACAATTTCATGAAGCATATAGCTGGTAATTACTTAAGCAGCATAGTTTTCTTTAGGGTTTGAATGATTTTATAAACCAAACAAATGCAAAATAAAACCTAAAACATCAATTAACATTACTTCAATAATGACAATAAACATTCATTGCTATGTATCACAAATAATTTTATATATATATAAAATATATATCACAAATATTACAAATAATTACAATGGATAAGCCTTTGGGTGTCATAAAAATCAATTTCAGACTCCGTATGTGAAAGTCCAACATTTTGGTGTGTGATTTTTTTGTTTGATTGGTTGGTTTTGTGTTTTATTTTTGTAGTTTAAGGAGTAAGACAGTTGTATCATTTCAATTTCTTTATTTGCTTTAAGGGGAATATTAGTTTATGTTTAGGGGAAATTCATTGAATATATTTAGTGTAAGAATTTCTCTTTTTATAGCAGAAACGTTAAACATAACTATGCATGTTTTAACTTCTAGTTTTTATCTATTTTTTCATATTTAAAGAAGACCTCCTAAGACAATGAAAGCCTAAAACCACTTTTATTGGAAGATCTTAGAAGCTTCTCAGGAATACTGTTGTGGTGGTGCAATTCTGTAGTCTCTGGCTATTTGGGAGGCTGAAGTAGGAGACTATTTGGGAGGCTGAGGTAGGAAGTTCTCTTGAGCCCTGGAGTTTGAGTTCCACCTGGGAAACATAGGCAGACTGCAGTTCCAACAAAGGAAAAGCCAGAGAAAGAAAAAAAGAAGGCAGGAAAGCAGGAAGGGAGGGAGAGAAAGAAGGAAGGAAAGAAGAAAGAAAAGGAAGAAAGGAAGGAAGGGAGGGAGGGAGGGAGGGAAAGAAAGAAAGAAGAGAGAGAGAAAGAAAAAGAAGAAAGAAAGAAAAAGAAAGAAAGAGAAAGAAAAGAAAAGAAAGAGGAGAGAGAGAGCAGACAGAGAGAGAAGAGGGGAGGGGAGGGGAGGAGAGGAGAAGAGAGGAGAGGGGAGGGGAGGAGAGGAGAAGAGAGGAGAGGGGAGGGGAGGAGAGGAGAGGAGAGGGGAGGGGAGGAGAGGAGAGAGGAGGAGAGGAGAGAGGAGAGGAAGGATTTAACTGAAACAAAATCTTGTGAGGATCGTGTATATGGATTTTTATCAATATTCGTAATTCACTTGATGGTCATAGGTTCCTAAGGATTATCTTATTTAAACCAGATCACACCATTAATCTCCCTGAGCATCCTGATGACTGTGTTTCAAAGACTCCTGAATGAGAGCCAATGTAAAATGGGGTTGAAGGTGGTAATATGGTAACTTGAGATAGAAGGTATTACCCCAGGAATTTCTAACTGCTGTGTAAACATCAGAGCAGAGTAAGTGTGTGCTGGGTAAAGTTGGTCCAAGATACACAATTTTATATGTAGTGAGTGAAATGCAGCAACTGTGAAGGCAACTGTGCTGATGCCTAAAATACCACACACGTGGAGAGGCGGTGAACTTTTCAGGGGCTTTGTTATTCCAGCTGCATGCCAGGAACATTGCATCTGCCCCACCTGCATCCATTTCCCTCACTGAGCCTGAGATTTCCAGGCTGCAAAATAACTGCTCTTTGGTAATCCAGAAACTTGGAGAGATCATTGTTCAGAATCACCTGGACTCCAGTGCCAATAGTAAACTGTATTAGGATTTCTAAGGTTTTCGTTGACTAAGTCAGTGAATATGGCATTAAGTTGTCTGAGTCACCGTTGCCAAGCTAAGACAAACTGGGAGAGAGTTAGATCCTGTAAGGTACTAAAGTCAGCCCAACTGGACAAAATAGAAATTCTGAAAATGTGTGCATCAACTTATTGTCTAAATGTAAAATCACTTTTAAACACATTCTTTCAGGGAATCTCATATGAAATCAAGAGATCTACTTTCTGCCCGGACACAGTGGCTCATGCCTGTAATCCCAGCACTTTGGGAGGCCAAGGTGGGCAGATCACCTGAGGTCAGGAGTTCAAGACCAGCCTGGCCAACATGGTGAAACTCTGTCTCAACTAAAAATACAAAAATTAGCTGGGCATGGAGGTGCTACTTGGGAAGCTGAGGCAGGAGAATCACTTGAACCTGGGAGGTGGAGGTTGCAATGAGCTGAGATCGCGCCACTGCACTCCAGCCTGGGTGACAGAGCAAGACTCTGTCTAATTAAAAAAAAAAGAGAGAGACCTACTTTCTTCTTGGATAAATAAATCTCACAAATCTGAAGTTTGATAGTCTTTGATTTGCTATATTAAGTTTAGTACAAGCTCAGAATTCCTAATCCAATGCCCTTGAGACCAAAACCTTTTCGATTTTGGAGGTTTCCATATTTTAGAAAGGTAATGGTGTGTTCATATCATGTATTATGTCTGGGTCAGCACCCCACATTCAAATACATTAATATTTATACAGTGAAATGCATGAATATTCAAACTAGGTGTGATAAATTAAAAGCAAGTATAGCTTAATGTCAGAGCAGGATAGGTTTTGCTTCCATAATTTGCCACAAATATATTAGGATATTTATGATTTAAAGAGCTTTTCAGTATAATTCAGAAATTATAGACCTGTAATGCCTCCAGGCAATTACTTAAGGGTCCAAAGTTTAGCTATGTTCTATTTCTAAAGCAAAGCTGCAAGAAAGTAATACGATTGCATGAACAGTGGTAGACTTCACGTGAAAGAAAACCCTTATCCTCGTGTCATCATGAGAGTAAAGATGGCTTAAAAAGCAATCATCTTTGAGAAAGCTTTAAGATTGATGTAAATCCCTTCCATAGTATAATTAACTAATATAAGATTATTTTGTGGGAGTATTTTGATAATGGGGTCAGAGGACAAGTAAAGGTAAATGTTCTTTAAAGTTTGGAGTTCCCTAAGTTCATTATTTCCTTTTCTAAACTAATTCTAATATTTCTTACTTCATTTTTTTATTTTTATTTTTTGAGATGGAGTCTTGCTCTGTCACCCAGGCTGGAATGCAGTGGCATGGCCTTGGCTCACTGCAAGCTCTGCCTCCCAGGTTCACGCCATTCTCCGGCCTCAGCCTCCCAAGTAGCTGGGACTACAGGCACCTGCCACCATGTCTGGCTAATTTTTTGTATATTTAGTAGAGGTGGATTTCACCATGTTAGCCATGATGGTCTCGATCTCTTGACTTCATGATCCGCCTGCCTTGGCCTCCAAAAATGCTGGGATTACAGGCTGAGCCACCATGCCTGGCCTCTCATTTTTGGTTTTATAAAGTCACATCAGGAAATTCGAATTTTATCCCACTCAGTGGAAACTCATGGAAAACTTAGGCAGACAATTGGTAAAATCAGCTTCACATTTTATGAAACCCTCAGCATTATTGTAAAGAAAGAAAAAAGACAAAGATTGGAGGTACAAGGGCTAATTAAAAGGTTGTTGCAAAAAATAGGTAAGATTTTGAGAGGTGATAACGCTCTTGTTCTCGGTTCCTCCTAGGCCTCAGCATCCACTCTGGCCATGCTTGAGGAGCCCGTCAGCCTGCCACTGCATGGTGGGAGCCCCTCTCTGGGCTCGCCCAGGCCAGAGTCAGCTCCCTCTGCTTGTGGGGAGGTGTGGAGGGAGAGGCGTGGGTGGCAACCGGGGCCAGTGTGAGTTCCGGGTGGGCACGGCCTCGGTGGGCCCCACACTCAGAGCAGCCGGCTGGCGCTGCCAGTCCCAGGCAGTGAGGGGCTTAGCACCCAGGCCAGCAGCTGTCATGGGTGTGCTGGGTCCCCCAGCACTGCGGGCTGACCCGTGCCATTCTAGAATTCTCACTGGGCCTCAGTCACCTCCCCGTGGGGCAGGACATGGTATCTGCAGCCCACCATGCCTGAGATCCCACCCCCCGACCCATGGGCTCCCGTATCGCCTGAGCCTTCCCAACGGGCACTGCCCCCTGCTCCGTGGAGCCTGGTTCCACCATCAACCACCCAAGGGCTGAGGCGTGTAGGCACATGGCATGGGACTGGCGGGCAGTTCCACCTGCACCCAGCAGGGGATCCACTAGGGTTGAAGCCAACTGGGCTCCTGAGTTGGGTGGGGACTTGGGGAACTTTTATGTCTAGCTGGAGGATTGTAAATGCACCAATCAGCACTCTGTGTCTAGGTCAAGGTTTGTAAATGCACCAATCAGTGCTCTGTGTCTAGCTAATCCAGTGGGGACTGGGAGAACTTTTGTGTCTAGCTAAAGGATTGTAAACGCACCAATCAGAATTCTGTGTCTAGCTCAAGGTTTGTAAATGCACCAGTCAACACCCTGTCAAAATGGACCAATCAGCTCTCTGTAAAATGGACCAGTCAGCAGGATGTGGGTGGGGTCAGATAAGCGAATAAAAGCAGGCTGCCAGAGCTAGCAGCAGCCACTCGCTGAGGACCCTTTATGCTTTGTGGAGGATTTTGTCTTTTGCTCTTTGCAATAAATTTTGTTGCTGTTCAGTCTTCGGGTCCATACTGCCTTTAAGAGCTGTAACACTCACCTTGAAGGTCTGCAGCTTGGGTCCTGAAATCACCGAGACCATGAACCCACTAGGAGGAAGAAACAGCAGACGCATCTGAAGGAACGCACTCCAGACACACCATCTTTAAGAATTGTAACATTCCACAAGGGGCCACATCTCCATTCTTGAAGTCAGTGAGATCAAGAACCCACCAATTCCAGACACAAGCTGATGATCTAGAACTGCTAAATATAATTTAAGAAGTATTTATGATGTAAAATGGACACAATGTAGTGCTGGTTTGGATATGGGGAATTTAATTCCTGCTTGGATGGGGGAATTGCACAGGAGTCACACATGTTCCAATTTTTCAAACGGACTCTTATTTTCACTGGAGGAGAAGAGGTAGAGCGATTTTGTGGGGCATGTGACAGAGGAAGCAGCAGAGGTGAGATACTGACCTCAGTGTTGAACACTGAGTTTGAAGTTGCCATGTGACTTCCAGATGGCAGTATCCGCCAGCAGTCAGCTATGACACCTAAAGGTGTTGAGGAGACAGATGAACTCATGACATAAATGTTCTGTCAAGAAATATAGGTTTTAAAGATGGTACACAGAGACTGCAGAGTGGGAAGTGAAGCTTAAGGGCACCACTAACGACAGTTTGGTTCAGGAAGGGGTCACCACCAAGCAGGCTGGGAAAAGGGGACACATTATTAGGACAAAAACCAAAACTGCACTGTGGCTTGGATGATAAAGTAAAGTATGTTTAAGAAAGGTCAGATTGTTAGATGAACAAATTAGAGTTATTAGCAAAAAAGAAAATGGAACTTGTTTACTTTTTTAATGTCAAGGAGGGCACTAAGGGCCGTAGTACAGCAGCTTTATGAAGTCATGGACAGAAGTCAAACTGCCCAGGGTTGCAGAAGAGGGAGTAAAGGAAAGTTCAGTGTGACAATGAGAGGACAGGTAAGATAGAAGCGATTATCACTAAAGAAAAAACGAGCAACTTGAGCTCGTTTAAGAAAAGAATTCGTGTGCAGAGCAAGATGGAAAATATAGGACTCACAAAGAGGAAAGCAGAACAATGTCACCCAAAGGAAAGAAAGGATCAGGAACTGGTGAGGAAATTGGCGTAAAATAGAGGAGAGCACCCCTCTTCCATTGTAATAAGAAAGAACGGAAGATGCAATGAGCACGGATTCAGGAAGGTTTATAGAGTTGGTTACAAAAACTTCTTTCTTTGGCCAGACCCCGTGGCTCATGCCTGTAATCCCAGCACTTTGGGAGGCCGAGGCAGGTGGATCACCCGAGGCTGGGAGTTTGAGATGAGCCTGACCAACATGGAGAAACTCTGTCTCTACTAAAAATACAAAATTAGCCAGGTGTGGTAGCGGGTGCCTGTAATCCCAGCTACTTGGGAGACTGAGGCAGGAGAATATCTTGAACCCAGGAGATGCAGGTTGCAGTAAGCCAAGATCATGCCATTGCACTAGAGTCTGGGCAACAACAGCGAAACGCTGTCTCAAAAAAAAAAGAAAGAAAGAAAAGAAAAGAAAACGTACTAATTTATGGCTCCTATTATCCCCACAGAAACGCTGGGAGAGACAAAGGTGGTGGGTATGTGAGGTTAAAAGTGAAAAGAGAACTTCTGAAACCGCAACTGTAGAGAATGCGTGAAATGACTAGCACGCATAGGAGTTCTCAACAAAAGTCGCAGGCTGAGTTACGGTGACACGGCAGCATCTAGCAGCGCAGTTAGTAACTATTAACAGTACCACAAAGAAAGATTGATGGTGGTCGATGTATGTGGGAGGTTATAAGACATGCCCCAGTACTCAAACCAAGAACATGTAAACATAACATTTACATTGCTTTTTATTTTAAAAAATTAGAAAATGTCATCAGAGAACTTGAGAAACTTACGACAGAAATGAGCACGATCTGACCTTGAGTGGGAACGTGTCCTGTTGAACCAAACTCCTTCTCCTTTAGTAGCATTAGCAATGTGGTATACAAGAAATTGTGTCTATTATATTGACAGATATGACACATTCTCTAGAAATAATGTATGTTGTAGTTGAGAAGGCATTATTCGCTAACGTTACTAGACCATAAACTCCTCAAGTTATTAGTCTGCTTTTCACGTTGCTGCAAAAAACAGCTATGAAAGTTTTTCACAGAGAGTACACCCAAAATAAATATTTATCGAATGAATCAAAGAATGATCAAAGATACATACAATCTGGAGCAGAACCTCCAGGTTTGTACTCTTTTCGGTCTTGACTGTTTTAACTTGGATGAGAAAAAGACAGCATAGTTATAAAACCTGTATTTGATATGCAAACAAGAAGAACTCGAGTTAGAATAAATTGATAACCCTGTATTTTTCTTTAAATTTAACTAAACAGATATAGGATGGGAGAGATTAACAAAAGATAAGCTCATTCTGATGAGGCACATCTATTTAAAAATACAATTATGATTCTATGCCACAAAAATATGAAATGATATTTTAGGGTGGTAATACTGTCCTGTGCACAATGTGAACACATTGGAAATACTGAATTCAGTTTTGTGTGCTGTTATTAAATCCGACTCATAGTCTCATAGACCGTTTTTTTAGATAAACATAGAAATTGACCCTTCTTATGTCAAAGCTTGAACCTTACACTCGTTTTATCTGAGTTCCTTCCTCAGGAAATGCCCTTCAGGCCCTCAAAAAGGTTTCAAAGAACTGAAACTCACCAGATCACCACATCCAGACAATGAGATGCTGGACCCCTCATTCGTTATGATGACTTCCTTGACCCTTCCTAGTTCCTGTTTTCTTACACATTGTCACATTTCTTCCCTGCTGTGTAAACTCTTAGTTTTAGTCAATCGGGCAGATGAATTTGAGACCTGAGCTCCCATCTTCTTGGCTGCAGCACCGGATTAAAGCTTCTTCCTTGGCGATGCTCATCATCTCAGTCATTGTCTTTCTGTGCAGCGAGCAGTAGGACCTAGACTGTGCTCCTCGTGTTTTGGTAACATTGTGGGTAATTAGGTAGAGATTACCTGGACAAATGGTAACTAAGACCTCCAAACCTCTGAAAGAAAATGAGGACAGGGATATGGAGATGAGCAGCTCAGGGAGAAAATTCAAAGGAAAACAGATCGTTGTCTAGTAAACTGTAGGACTTCCCACTTTCTGGAGGAGTTGTACTCACTGACCTTTAAGATGCTGTCATATTCAGATTTCCTATGTTTCCTATTCGAAAGGAAACCTAGAGGGTTTTAAAGAATGGAAAAGCTACTCAAACATTTTAATTCTTGCTCACCAATAGGAGTATCAGGAAACCAATCAGTTCCTCTTTAATGGAATCTTTGCAATAAGACATTTTAATTTCTTAACCTTGTTGAGCCAAGCATATTTTTTCCTTATAAATGTTTGTCTTACTTGCAGGTAAAGGGGACTTAGTTTAACAGATCCAAATTTATTGTGTGTAATTTTGTCTTGAAGGTAAATTTGCTTTCAACCAAAATATTTGCTGAGTCACTGGACTCCAGATTTTTCAGATTTGGTTTTCAGACCTTCTAAATGAAAATGTGAGTTGTATTTTTATCTGATTTAATTTTAAATGGTCACTAGTTAACGAGTTATCTATACCAGTTCAACTTGCAAAAGCACTTCATATATTTAGGTGAAAATAGTGTCAAAATTTTAAAACATAATTATTGTGTTTCTTTTAATTACTTTTTGCCGATTTTCTTTTACTTAAGTATATAACATGAAAATGGAATTAAGCCAGAGTTCTGGCCAATATTTCTTTTTGATACATAAAATTTCACTAATATTTATATTATGTAAAATCTCTGTTAAATACTTTGTTTTTAATGGCTTTCTAAGTTAGTTATATAGTTTATACCTTTAAAAAGAAGATTCAGCTAACTAGAATCAGTATTAGGGAAGAATTTTATACACATTTACACATCTATAATAACATTTAGAACTTTTTATGATTTATAGATTTATAGGGAGATTCTGTTGAACTGATTCTGGACATGTTTTGTATCTTAAGCTATTTAATCTATTTGTACTCTGTTAAGACTAGCTATAAACACAAAGTATGTCTAACTACCACCACATCCACATACCTAAACTCTGATGTCTTAGAAACAGTATAAAGCAAAAATCTAGACTTAAATGTACTGACTTCAGAGGCACCTTAATATTTATACAACACTCTAAATAATGTGGTTTGGACCACTAAAATTAAATAAATTCCTATTTTAAAATACTTCAAGTTGAATTGGTTATATATATAGAAGTACAATACATTTAGAATTTTTTTACACTTTCTGTTCCTGACTAGGCAAGATTTTTTAATCTTTTGTTTTTCAGACCAGACAAAAAATTTCACATGAGGAACATTTGAAATTACTAATGAGAGGAAAAAATGGCCTTGGCTTTTACAGTGGTGTTTTAATAGTTCTCTCTGAAAAGCTGTGAACCAAAATGGAAAATAAGTTGGAATGAACTTAGAACAGATTTTAGAAGGCAAAACATAAACCATCACTTGGAAAGTGGTTTTTAAGCATTAATTTTACACATACTATTTGTTAACTCTTGTGACACTCAATTTGTTTCTTGCTTTTACTTTTGTTTTTCAAATTTAATTTCTCCTTAATGTATAATTACACAAATGCAGTAACCAGTGAAATTAAAACATCACACAGAGAACACCAATATTTTTCTCTAACTGTAGCTTAAAAATCTGTTCTGACAAAATATAATTATCTAAGTGAGCATTGGCTGTGGTTGGAAGGAATGCACTATTTTGGAAATAGTTTTAAGCCAAAAGAGTTGGATTCTATGCCTGTGTTCTTCATTTTCTAGCAATAGTGTCACGAATTAGTCACTTTAAGACTCAGACTCTTCCATCTCTGCAATGAACAATTGTATATTCTTAGTTTATCTTTCAGGATTGCTATAATAAACTGGAATATAAACCAATTAATTATGAATAACACATTATAAAAATGAATTATATTATGCTCAAAGTCATCTCTCTGCATGGATGCATATGTATCTTTCTCCAACCTGTATTCTAGTAGAGAGTGTTTCTGAAAATACTTTGTGTCTGATTCCCTGTCTATGTCAAAAGGAGTTCTTATCACATGTATAGAATATTTCTAAAGTAATACAAATAATAAAAATAAATTAAAGCCTTTATAGGTCGTATCTCTTGTATAGCAATTTGACTATTGATTTGGGGTGTTTTTTCAGATTAAAATCTGGTGTTTGTAGAAAGACATTTTGTCTTTTCACTGCTTTATTATTAATAAATGACTGTCACTATTTGTGGAACTACCTGTACCAAGACTAGCTGAATTTGGATGTAGTATTTTCCCTAACAACTTTTGGAAATACCACAGGCTTGTGTCCTGGTGTTTGAGGAAGAAACATCAATGATTCTCACGGTGTGTGGTCTCCTAATGAGCTATTCCAGTCTTGGATGCTGAATTTCAACCCTCTTACTAACTGTTTTAACTTCTAGACACAATTCATCTGTTCTGTAGCTTTATGGAATTATGTACAAAATGTTTAAGTCAAAAACAAGTTTTTTCTCAGGAAAAGTTGGAGTAGATGGTGTGAACTCTTATCTCACTGAAATTCACTTAAATCAACATTTGTTATCCAATGCACAGAATGGTAGCACGGAAACAGCAAAGAGCTTTTGAGTTTAAAACTTGAGAGTAGGTTCTGAGTATTTAACTGATCCATTTTTAGCAAGCACATCTGTTCTGCAACTCAATTTTTTAATCTTAATAAGGGTGTAGAACTATGTATTTTATAAGTTCCTTTTACAACTGTTGATTCTCTGAACTCCAATACTCTAGGTAGATTTTGTTTTGAAAAAACAAACATCTTCTTGAAGTCTGTGTAAGCCATTTTTAATAATACAATTTCAGCGTATATGACGGAGGGTCTGGAATGCGCCTTGGTCACTCTTAGAAAATACTGTTTTTTAGGTAGCTTGCTAAATTGAAACACAACTCTTTTATTATAAGGTGCCATGGCAAAAAAAAAAAGGTTATGAAAGACTCTACGTTCTATGATTATAACAGCTGTTTTATATGCATTTTAGAAGAAAACATAGCATATATATATATATTTGATTTTCATGGAAAAAGTAATTTATAATTTGGCCTAGATACTTAATCATCATGCTCAGCATGTAGCTTACAAATTTTCTATCTGGATCAATAAATGCTGTTAAGTTGTGTAAAAATAATTTAATATACTGCATTCTCAGTGTTTTGGAATGAATATAAGTGTGTGTATGTACATATATACATACACAGACACATATACACCCAAGTGTTTAAAAAACAATTGTACAAAATATGCATATTCCCAAATTATTCTTCCATAAGGTAAGAACAATAGAGATAGCATTATTTTATTGACCGTTTGGCAATGATGCTATTGCTTACACCAAGTATACAATCTGACATCTTTGCTGGTCTTTCAATATGCTCAATTATCTGGACCTGTTTAATCTGCCCAGGCTCCTCCCTGTTGCTCATCCACCTTGATCTGCTATCCTAGTAGTTCTCACCTTCACCTTTTCTCATCTTCTCCTTTCCTAATTCCCATCTCGATGTTGTGGTCAAGAATGGTGTTTCCATCTGCTGAAAACTCCCTATTTTCATATGAATCATGTTTACTCTTTACAAAGTATGACCATGCTGGTAATTCCAGTGCTTTAGAAGGCAGAGGTAGGATAATCACTTGAGGCCAGGGATTTGAGACCAGCTTGGAAAACATAGGAGATTCCTTCTCTATAAAAACTTATTTTACAATTAACCAGGTGGGGTGGAATGTGCCTGTGGTCCTGGCTATTCAGGAGGCTGAGGCAAGATGATCTCTTGAGGTGAGGAGTTCAAGGCTGCAGTCAGCCATGGCTGTGCCACTACACTCCATGGCTGGGCAACAGAGTGAGACCCTCTCTCAAAACAAACAAACGAACAAATAAATAAGTGAGAAGCATACTATGCCTGCTGCAGTCCACCCTGACCTCTGTCTTCTTTGAACTCTCATTGCATTATGACAATACCCAAATGTTTAGAATTTTGCCTGCTCCAATTTGTGTGTTTTCATTTGCAATTGAAATCACACGAGATTTTAGGTCTTTTGGAGATAGGGACTTGTGCTATACTTCTTTGAATTACCCTCCATCTGCTTTATTTATGACTGTCAATCATTAAGAAACTTGCATTTGTTGCACCCCTTCCCTTTTAGTAATAGTCATTTGGGCCCCTGATAGCCTGATCTGTTGATCATAACTGGTTCCAGAATGGGCATGTGAACCAGATGGTCCAATCAGAGTAAGATAGAGGATTTTTCTTTGATGGTTAAGGGAAAGGAAACTTTCTCTTCTAAATGCTGCGGTGTGCAAGGGTGATATGGTTTGGCTCTGTGTCCCCACCTAAATCTCATCTCAAGTTAAAATCCCCACATGTGGAGGGAGAGGCCTGGTGGGAGGTGATTGGATCATGGGGGCAGTGCCCCCATGCTGTTCTCATGACAGTGAGTTGTCATGAGATCTGATGGTTTAAAAGTGTTTGTCAGCTCCCCCTTGCTCTCTCTTGCTCTCTGTCTCTCTCCCCTGCTGCCTTGTGAAGACATGCCTTGCTTCCCCTTCCCCTTCGCCTTCCCCCCATGACTGTAATTTTCCTGAGGCCTCCCCAGCCATGCAGAACTGTGAGTTAATTAAACCTTTTTGTTTATAAATTACCCAGTCTAAGGGAGTATTTTTATAGCAGTGTAAAAATGGACTAATACAGGGGATAAGGCTTGAAACCCCTGCAGCCTTTTATCACCACTAGGGAAAGCATCCTGAAAAGATGTCATTGGAACAAAGTGCATCAGACAAGAAAATAGCAGAGAAACTGAGCTGCTGGAGACCAAGTTGATCCATACATAAAGCCCCCTGCTACCCCTGGTCTTGTCTTGTTTCCTGAGGTAACACATTCTCTGTATTGTTTAAGCTATGTTATGTTAGATCTTTATGGTATTTGAAAATGATTCTGTCCTAATTGATACTTACATACCACAAGCAACAATTTTGCACTAAATAATTCCTAGGAGATATAACACAGAAGGACACATACCATAGTTTTATATTTGCTTAAGAATAAGTTTTGAGGCTTACACTAAGAAAATACTATAGAACTTATTCTAGTGTCCTGTGTTTGTGAGTCTATGTATGTGTGTGAGAGAGAGAGCGAGAAAGAAAAAACACTACGGTGAGTTGCAATTTATTACTAGAAGATTATGTTCTCTGAGAAGCAATTAACCTTATTCTAAGGAATAAAACAGTGGAGGCTAGTTACTCAAATGATGCTCTTAAAATAACTTTTGAAA
The DNA here is from genome assembly GCF_003255815.1 of Theropithecus gelada. Lineage (NCBI taxonomy): Eukaryota > Metazoa > Chordata > Mammalia > Primates > Cercopithecidae > Theropithecus > Theropithecus gelada. The sequence continues at coordinate 185,549,953 of NC_037672.1, read as the reverse complement.
AATTCAAATAATTAGATAACTGGATATTTAAATGAAATTTTTGAACTATAATACCTATTTTTATTATTTTGTAAACACTTTGGTTTAAGAAATTTTTTACCTACTTATATATTTCTGCTGTCTGAAAGAGAACAGTGGTTTTTATAAATAGTAGTTGTGGCTGATAGGCCGTCTTTTTCTTTGACTTTCTTTCCCCTGGAATGTGGACATTCAACTTTAGGCCAAACACTTTAGATTTTTATGAGTTATGACACTGTTTTATAAAGGAAGCCGACAGAGTTGGTTTGAGGGAGGAAAATAAAAGAGAGAAGAAAAGATGCATTCCAAACGTAGTTAACTGCTTTATAGTTGACTACTAAACATTGTTAGTATACTGCCCATAAATCCAAGCTTTTGATGTCTTAAAATATAAAATATCATTAGAAAATTAGGACATATTCTTAGAGCTTTTAATGGTAGACATAGGACCTGGTTTAAATTTGGATTCTCAAAGCTTTTTTAGAGTGCACAGATCTCTCAATGATTCTGGAACTGTTTTAAAGTGAAGGGAAGGTAATCAGAGCCCAGGAATTTTGTTGCTTAGAATTATTACCAAACCACTTCTAACAAGAGCAGCTGGATGGCGGCTGGATGGCACCATCTTGGATAAGAAACACAGCTCAATAAGCCTTTAAAAAATAATATGTGTGTCAACAAAAAAGGAATGTGGGTTAAAGGGAAAATCTGAATTTAGAAACCCTACACTAAGTGAATTAATTGACCCTAGTTCTTGATATTTATGTTGAGGTACTTTATATTATAATTTATTTATTTATTCATAATTATTTAACGAGGACCTATGTGTGCCAGGTATTCCTCCAGAGACTGAAGATAAAAATCACTGTCATCGAGATTGCGGCCCAGTAGGTGAGTCAAACAATAAAAAATATAAGTATATATAAAACATAATGTGTATTAGCAACCACTGAAAGAAAAATATAAGAAGGAGATTTAAAGTGCTGGTGTGAGTACAGGATGCCTGTTACTTTTAGAAAAGATGACAAAGAAGCACTTCATTAAGAAAAGCTTCTGAGTAAAGATTGGAAATTGGGAGGAAACCAGCAGCTGGATGTTTTGGCAAAAACAGCATTTGAGGCAGAGTCAAGGGCACATGCAAAGGCCCTGAGGCAAGAGCTACTTAGCAAACTAGGAAAAAATAGATTATTAGGACATGAGATCAGAGAGGTAACAAGGGACCAAATCTTCAGTAAGACATAGTGCATATACATGTATGTTTATTGTGGCGCTATTCACAATAGCAAAGACTTGGAACCAACCCAAATGTCCATCAATGATAGACTGGAAAAATGTGGCACATATACACCATGGAATACTATGCAGCCATAAAAAAGGATGAGTTGATGTCCTTTTCAGGGACATGGATGAAGCTGGAAACCATCATTCTCAGCAAACTATCACAAAGACAGAAAACCAAATACTGCATGTTCTCACTCATAGGTAGGAATTAAACAATGAAAACACATGGACACAGGGAGAGGAACATCACACGCTAAGGCCTGTTGGTGGGTGGGGGCTGTGGGAGGCATAACTTCAGGAGAAATACCTAATGTAAATGATGAGTTGATGGGTGCAGCAAACCAACATGGCACATGTATACCTATGTATCAAACCTGCATGTTGTGCACATGTACCCTAGAACTTAAAGTATAATAAAAATAAATAAATAAATTAAATAAATAAATAAATAAATACAATAGTACAAATACTCTGAAAAAAAAAAGGCATAGTGCATATCTTGGCATTTACTCTGAGTGAATTGGTAAGCCACTAAATGTTTGCATGAGCAGTTCTGTTATTTCGCTATGTGCAATAATTGTTTTTATTTTCACTTTCCTTTTTTTTCTCCCCTGTGGTGCCTTCTTTTTTTAACTGGCAAGTCAAACAATCACTGTTATATCTCAGAGAGTTCTTATGTTTCTCTTGATGTTTCTTTTTAGAGTTTGTGGAATTCTGAACAGGTAATTTCTGAACCTTTCTCCCTCTCCCTTCCCCTTTCCCTCTTTCCTATCCTCCCCTTCTCATTCTTTCCTTGTCCTCCTTTTCCCCCACTTCCTCTTCTTCTTTTACTTCTTCTTCTAGTAAATATATTCTAGATATAGTTACTTTTCTGAATCTTAAAGATAATACTGAAACCAACTCAGTAGTCCCATAGATAAGTTCTTTTGGATAAGCACAGAAATTGACCCTCTGGTCTTAAAGCTGGAAACTTGTATTTGTTTTATCTGATTTCCTTCCTCAGGCAAACACCTTCAGGCTTCTCAAAAAATAACAAAGAACTGAAACTCACCAGATCACCACATCCAGACAATGAGATGCCAGGCCTCTCACTCCTCATGATTGCTTCCCTGCCCCTCCCCAGTTCCTGTTTTCTTACACATTTCTTACACATCTTCCCAGCTGTATAAGCCTGCAGTTTTACTTGGTCATGGAGATGGATTTGAGGCTGAGCTCCCATCTTCTTGGCTGCAGCACCCGGTTAAATCCTTCCTTGCCAATACTCATGACCTCAGTCAATGGCTTTCTGTGAAGCGAGCAGCAGGCCCTAGACCGAATCCCTTGTGTTTCAGTAACAATACTACTTTTGTTTTTCTGTAATAGACGGCAAAGCCTGAGAAGTCCATTTATTTTCCTCTGCACTCATTCCTGAAAAAGGAGTGAGTTACTCAGAATTGGCATTAGTCTGTGCCCTGCGCCGCACTCATGGTTCACATAAGTCCTCCTAGACACAGTACCTCATATCTCAACCTCAAGTTTAGTGCACTACATCTGTCAATGCTTCACTTTTGGTGTCCATCAACTTTTGTCCAGGGAAATTCCGCAGGACTAAGGATGTTCTGCTAGGAATGCAGAATTGTCAGATACAGGCTGATTTTGAATTTTCTATTTCTAATGGAAAATTGTTCTTAATTCAGAATATTTATTTATTTATTGAGATGGAATCATGCTGTGTTGCCCAGACTGGAGTACAGTGGTGCAGTCTCAGCCCACTGCAACCTCTGCTCCTGGGTTCAAGCAATTCTCCCACCTCAGCTTCCCTGGTAGCTGGGACAACAGGCGTGTGCCACTAGGCCTGGCTAATTTTTGTATTTTTAATAGATTCAGGGTTTCACCATATTGGCCAGGTTGATCTCAAACTCCTGACCTCAAGTGATCCACCTACTTCGGCCTCCCAAAGTGCTGGGGTTACAGGCATGAGCCACCGTGCCTGGACTTAATTCAGAATTATTCTACAATTCAGGGCTACCAAAGCCACACTTCATAGAAACATCCTTAAAATCAGATTATGATTGCTTCTACTTCATTTTATTACTTTTTGCATGTGTATTCTGAAATGTCTTCTTGAAATTTATTCTTCATGTATATTTTTGAATTGTTTTGATTTGAAATATTTATAAAGCATTTATTACATATTCTGAAGTGCATGTATAAATTTATACTTTATAAACAAATGGGATATAATACAGCTTGATAACATGCTAGCAGCTGGCCATTATGTTAAGCCATGTTAACTCAGAAAGGTTCTCTAATAATTTCCCATCAAAAAAGCTACCTGTAGATACACTATTCCACACTCACTGGTATGGATGAAAAAAGTCTAAAATCCCAAAAAGTTTTTGCGAATGCAGAGCAAAAGGAACTCTGCCCCTGCTGGCGGAATTGTAGTTTAGTATAATGACTGTAGAAAACTGGCAGTTTCTTCTAAAGTTAAACATATATTTACCTTATGAACTTGAAATTCCATTTCTAGGTACTAATCTTTAAAAAAAAAAAAAAAGGCCAGGTGTGAGTGCTCAAGTCTGTAATCCCAGCACTTTGGGAGGCTGAGGTGGGCAGATCATGAGGTCAGAATATCAAGACCATCCTGAACAACATGGTGAAACCCCATCTCTACTAAAATACAAAAAATTAGCCAGGTGTGGTGGCGGGCACCCGTAGTCCCAGCTACTCAGGAGGCTGAGGCAGGAGAATTGCTTGAATCCGGGAGGCAGAGGTAGCAGTGAGCCGAGATCATGCTACTGCATTCCAGCCAGGTGACAAAGCTAGATTCAGTCTCAAAAATAAATAAATAAAAATAAAAACACAGTACCACCAAAAGACTTGTTTGAGACTGTTCATAACAGCTATATTTATAAACCTTTTTAAAAATTGGGTTGACCCAAAATATGTAAGTAGGAGAGTATCTAGAAATAGTAGCAGATCAGATGGTAACAGTACTCAGGAATCCTGATAAATGCACTCACAGGAATGACTTTCAAAGTATTGTCTGAAGTTGGTGATGCTAATGAAAAGAAGGTAAGAACAAGTGAAACAAACGCACGGTGACAGAAATAAGCTGCGGTTGCCTTTGGGCCATGGGAGTTGACCAGCAGGGGCATGAAGATGCTTTCTGGGACTTTGAAAACACCCGAAATCTTGATTGAGGTGCTGATTACATGAGTTTATATATTTATCAAAACATACCAAAATCAACACTCAAGCTCTGCGCAGATGAGATATATAAATTTCACCTCAGTAAGAAATAATTTTTAAATAATAAATTTTATATTACTTTTTCTAAAATGCATATGAATTGGTAATATTAAGTAGCAAAATTTGGAAATAGAATGTTCATTTTTATTTATTCATATTTGTTCATTTTAGCATAACCTTACAAATTAAAATAACACCATTAAATATCAATATGCCATTTTATTGTATTGCTATTGAACTTTGTCAAGAGTGGTATTTTCGGGGGTATCAGAATATATTCCTTTTCAGCAAAGGATTTTGTTAACATCATAAATATAGAAGTCATATATTATTAAAATATTACCAATATCTCATAAATGTCATAATGAATACATCCTATTTACTTAAATTGTAATATTAACATTACTCAAGAAGAATAGCACATATTTATGTATTTCTCTGTGATTTTACAATGTGAAAGCACAATACATCAATACATCCCCTTCAAGTAGTGGTATTATTATACATTTTTAATTCCATTTAAAATTCTCCATACTCACAGTTCGGTCCTCATTGTAATTTTGACCAACACTAAGTTTCATGGCAGGTGACTGGGACCCAAAATGCTGTCTTACAAACTTATGAAAGAAATTATTAATAGAAAGTAAAAGGATGATTTCACTTCACCAAGACCTGTTCTCATCTATATTCTTTCCTTGCCCACAAGCGCAGTATGATCGATTGAAACCTTTGTTGTAGAATACTGATTAGTCGCTAAAAAAAACAAAGGCTAAGGTTACAAGACTTTATTTTCTATTAAAAACACATAATCCTAATACCAACAGTTTACATTCAACGAAGAAACAAGCTTTTTCTTGGAGAACTAATGATGATATAATTGTGTCCAGAATTGATGGGTTCTAGGTCTCACCAACTTCAAGACTGAAGCCTTGGACCCTCGCGGAGAATGTTAGGGTTCTTAAAGATGGTGTGTCTAGAGTTTGTTCCTTCTGATGTTCGCACGTGTTCAGAGCTTTTTCCTTCTGGTGGGTTCGTGGTCTCACTGGTTTCAGGAGTGAAGCTGCAGACCTTCCAAGTGAGTATCATTGCTAATACAGACAGCGCGGACCCAAAGACAGAGCAGCAGCAAAATCTATTGAAATGAGCAAAAAAACAAACCTTCCACCCTTCTAAAAGAGTCTGGAGTAGATTGCCCCTGCCCGCTCCCGCAGCCTGCTTTTATTCCCTTATCTGACCCCACCCACATTCTGCTGATTGGTCCATTTTACAGACTGCTGATTGGTCCATTTTACAGAGAGCCGATTGGTCTGTTTTGACAGTGTGCTGACTGGTGCATTTACATTTCTCAAGCTAGACATAAAAGTTCTCCAAGTCCTCACCAGATTAACTAGACACAGAGCACTGATTGGTGCATTTACAAACCTTGAGCTAGACACGGGGTGCTGATTGGTGTGTTTACAAACCTTGACCTAGAGACAGAGTGCTGATTGGTGTATTTCCAATCCTTTAGCTAGACATAAAGGTTCTCCAAGTCCCCACCAGATTAGCTAGATACAGTGTGCTGATTGGTGCATCCACAAACCCGGAGCTAGACAGAGTGCTGACCCATGCATATACAATCCTCCAGCTAGACATAAAAGTTCTCCAAGTCCCCACCCAACTCAGGAGCCCAACTGGCTTCACCTAGTGGATGACACACTGGGCCACAGGCAGAGCTACCCATCAGTCCAGCGCTGTGCCCCCGCACTCCTCAGCCCTTGGGCAGTTGATGGGACCTGGCACGGTGGAGCAGGGGGCTGTGCTCATTGGGGAGGCTTGGGCTGTGCAGGAGCCCACAATGGGGGAGAGGCTCAGGCATGGTGGGCTGCAGGTCCCCAGCCCTGCCCCACAGGGAGGCAGCTGAGGCCCCTGGAGAATTCAAGTACAGCCCCAGCGGGCCAGCACTGCTGGGGGATGTGCGGCACCCTCCGCAGCTGCTGATCAGGGTGCTAAGCCCCTCACTGGTGCCGGCCAGCAGCTCCGAGTGCGGGAACCCACCCGGAACTCGTGCTGGCCACACCAGCCCTGGCTCCCACCTGCACCTCTCCCTCCACACCTCCTGGTAAGCAGAGAGAGCTGGCTCCGGCCTCGGCCAGTCCAGAGAGGGGCTCCTACAGTGCAGTGGTGGGCTGAAGGGCTCCTCAAGCGCTGCCAGAATGGGCACTGAGGCCAAGGAGGCGCTGAGGCCAAGGAGGCCCTGAAAGTGAAGGCTGCTAGCACATTGTCACCTCTCATTATGATACCTATTGTTATTGAAATTATTTTATATATAATCATAATTGTAATTGCCCAGCTGATTTTTAAATGCACGTTTCTAAATTCTCAGTAAAATTCAAATCATCTGGAAAAAAATAAGTTAATAGAAATGTAAAAAGGAGAAGTGATATAGAAAGAAGCAAGACATGATAAATAAGACTTTTTTCAAATTCAGATGATATTACAATATATATGTGATTACCAAATTGTTAGGAGTAAACAGAATAACCCCTAAAAGTAGACCATTCTTCAAAGTGGCAGTCACATTCTTCAATACTCCACAGAGGTCCTCTGCCAATAAAATTATTGTGATTCTTCCCAATTTCTTATTCCTGAGAGGACATATCATAAATTCTGTTATAATTTCAAATAATTTAATTGCCACACCCACCAAAGGGCATTCAAAATTAATGGACTGTAGAAAGCCCAAAGTCCAATCGTTGGATGCTTTCAGCATTGCCAAATCTAGCATGTTTTCTTTAAACTGAGTGACATGTTTTTTTATAAGGTCTGTATTTATGGACAGGATCAAAGTATGTGCCCTATTTACATTTAAATTGCATATACATTTGATTTCCAACAGTTCCAGTGACAACTATCATCTTTAATAGAGTATTTCTATCTTGTTAGTGACTGATATTTGGAGTGAATAATTTCATCTGAGAACTTTTAGTTTCTCACACTTTACCATTAAATAGTCCCAATTTATGAAATAACACTCACTGTTTGAGAATATTATGCTGTATTCATTGCAAATATCTTCCCACTTTAACTTCACATCAAGTAATATAGGAAGGAAAGACAACTGAAGGTAAAGTATTGGGCATGGATGTCACATTTCTTGGCAAATTTTTAATTTAGCTTCTTAACCTTAATGTGAGATAAATGATACAATCCTCATTGCAGGGCTTACAGTACCATTTAAATACGTGACAACACTGACAACAACATAGATCAGAAGCTGTGTGTGGGGGGGAGGGGTTCTTTAATGGACATAGGTGGTCCAGACCTCAATCACAAATCTCATTCAAAAGACAGCCTTTCTGGTGGCTAGTGACCCCTCCAGGGAACTCAGAGCTTCCGTTTCAGCGTTTCTAAACATGCGACTTAGGATGGTGGCTTTCCTGACCTTGTGATACTGTGCCATACAGAAAAAAAAAGAAGGAAAGAAAAGAAAGGGAATTTCCATCTTGTTCGTCCCTCGAGACTATCTTGGAAAATGAAAGAGGCTGTGTCATATTAGCGAACATAGGAACTTAACAGCATTCACCTTTTTAAAAGAATTTTAGTGTAAAATACAACATGTTGTTTTCAGTAATTTGGGAGAAATTATGATTGACAGTTCAATTGAATTGTAGTCAGTAGTATTAATGTAGATGAATCATCTAAAGATTTGTAAGCAATTTTAACAGCAATGGAAAACAATGTTATATAAATACAATGCTCAATAGGTAACAACTCATATTCAGTAACAGATGAAGACAGACAACTCTGTTCACATACATTATGATATAAAGAAAAATGAGAAAATTGGTTAAGAACGCAAATTTAGAGTGCTACAGCCCTTTTAAAATTTGTCTAGCAAGTTTTCCAGTTTTAACTGGAACCTCCACTCCAATCAAAAAAACAAACAAACAAACAAACAAAAAACGAAAAACCCACAAAAGAACTCTAGAATCAAGTTGGCTGATTTTATATTCTAGAGCTAGCACTTCTTAAGTGTGTAACTTTCATCAAGCACCCTGTCCTCTCTGAGCCTCAGTATGTTCATCTGTAAAACGGTGGTAACACTGATGTCAAGGGTTCAAGACCAGCCTGGCCAATGTGGTGAAATATCGCCTCTACTAAAAATACAAAAATTAGGCCAGGTATGGTGGCTCACGCCTGTAATCCCGGCACTTTGGGAGGCCGAGGCAGGCAGATCAAGAGTCAGGAGATCAAGATCATCCTGGCTAACACAGTGAAATCCTGTCTCTAATAAAAATACAAAAAAATTAGCTGGGCGTGGTGGTGGGTGCCTGTAATCCCAGCTACTCGGGAGGCTGAGGCAGGAAACGGCGTGAATCTGGGAGGCAGAGCTTGCAGTGAGCCGAGATCGCGCCACTACACTCCAGCCTGGGCTACAGACCGAGACTTCGTCTCCAAAAAAAAAAAGGTGGTAACACTTCTAGGTCACTCTTAGGGTTGTTATGAAGACCAAATTAAGTAATACAGATATAGCACATTGTCTGATGGCCATCAGTAATTATTACATAAATTATGTATGTTTCTGTATTACTTAATACCTTAAAAGAATAAATTTCACATTCACTTATCATGATAGTTTCCAGACAGATTTATAGCTTAGTTTAACTCAGATCATAATCTCAGTAATATATGTTCTTAAATTAGGTTGCAGGAGTGCTGTTAGAAAACATTTATTCTTCCAAGACTTTTAGAAATATCTGCTATTTTTAAAGGGCAGGATAAATCCACTCTTCCTTTCCCTAATTTCCACTCCCCCCTGCACTGTTAAGTTTTCTACATGTTTGTTTACATAAACACTGATAAAGCACAACGTAACTAACATTTTCTATGTATATAAAGTATTGAAAATGCCCAATAGCTTTAAGACATGGTGAATGTATTACATATGGTTCAATTGACCTGAATGAATTTGCAAAAATTTGTTTTCTCAAAATATTTTTACTAACTGCAAGATTGGCCGTTATCCATGGTGGATGCAGAGAAGTGTTTCTAGAAGGAGCTCTATCCCCTGAGAACTTGCTAGATATCCTGCCTGACATATCCCTTGAATTTGAAACTGCTGGGTATTTAATGATTTGAGGACCTTTACCCGGTCATTCTTCTGAAGTTCAAATTCATTCTCCCTGAAGTCTGAATTTTGTCCAGCCAGTTGATAATTTAATTCACTCGTCAAACATCTTTCACTTATTCTCATCATTGATCTTTGCTTGTGGTTTTTGATTGTCTCCTGTGGTGTTCACACTGAATGTGTAATATTCAATTAAGGTCTTGGAAGGCAGCTCAGTCTCTGCCTCTCATCCTTAGTAGCTATCCTTCTGTCTCCTTGACTATCTGCTCAGTGTATTCTGTACTCAAACAGTCATTGTCAATGGTTACTACAATTCTTGCTTCATTTCCTATGCTTTGATTCACCACAGACACCTTACGGATACCACAGGCATTAGCACCAGAGGTGATTTCAATCTAAAGAATGCTATGTAGCTCACGAGAAATGCCTCAAATGTCAGACTTTCCAACTAAGATTTTCTCTTCGCCATTGCTTCCTCATCTTTATAAATTCAAACGGTTCTCAGAATATAAGGTCTGTGTCTCCTTGGTGGAAATGGGGCATTATGTGTGATCCCAACAAGTATGTCTTCCTTATCCATTTTAATACCAAGGGAAACATGAGTGATGTCCAGATACAGTAAAGCCTGACTTTTTTTCACTTATAATTAAAAATTATAAACTTAAGCCTCTTTGCCAATATCATTTTTATAATGAAGAAACCAAAATGAAGCTACTCTAGGAATTTTCCATTAATGTATTGTAGAGCACTGATCTCAACTGTCTGCACTGACAACTTGATTTCCTGCTCAACTGCTCCATCAAAAACAGATGTATTGGGGCTCATACTCTTGTTTAATTATTTACTATTGCAAGAATCTTGCAAAGATTTCTGGAACTTGGGAATACACATACTGCCTGGACTCTATGACTTGTCAGGTATAAAGCTTTCTTTATGGGATTTGGGGTGCTTGTCTTTATGTTAGCTTTCAATCCTTCAAAATGTAGATTTCTTCATAGAAGAAATGTGTCCCAATATTGGTCTGAATGTTGGCAGAGTACTTTAACAGGTTTGTGAACTATACAGAGTCAAGAAGCAGCATTTTGTCTCAGTTTTGTCGTTTTGGGATTGTATTTCAACTTGGTGATGAAATGGTTAACTATTGGATTGTCCACCCAACTGGGTGTACCTAGTTATAGACTTGATTTTAAATATTTTGTCCTCAACAGTAAGGGTGAACATATCAAGGTGCCATGTTTAAGGTCACAAATCAATGCCAACACACTTTTTAAAAATCAACACACTTTTTTGGCCTCAATATTCTGTCCAAATTATGATTAATAACAGTGACAGTTGGCTCATTGAGGATTTTAGTCACAGTAAATGGAGCAATTATGTAACTCTCTTCATAACACTCGAAAGTTATTAACGTCAGTGATTCTGTGACAACAACTAGGATAGGCTTCTGAAGTTTTCTTTATCTTTGTCAAAATCATAGAAATTACAGCTTCTGGGGAGATGCTTGTTCTCCACCTGGAACTGGGCACATTACATATCATACACTATCATGGACAGCCAATGCTTCTTATCTGAATGGGCGGTGACATAACCAAATCTACATCCAGTGACCTGCTTGGCATCAGAAGTTGCTGGTGGGCTTCATTGAAACATGATTCTTTCCAGCAACAGTGATCAATCATTCTGTCAACGTAGCAATATGACTTAGAGTTGTCTTATTTCCTTGATCATTGCCAATGATCACACTTTTCCTTGTTGGAAAACACCTAGCCAGATATATGGTTTCAAGATTGTTGTCAGCTGGAAGCACCTTTGATGTATCAGGAAGACAGATCTGTCTCACAGGAGGAAGATGTAGAGAAGATAGCAATGCCTATGTCACATTCAATCTATCGAAGACATTTTTAATGTAAAGTGGTAAAGACATTCAAGAACAACCTTTTCAAACCCCTATCAGATCCTTGAACCACAATAGACCCCGTTCCAATGAAAATGCTAAGTAGAGAGAGCTGTTGTTTCTAGCAGTCTGGGAGAAAGAGATGGAGATGGGAGTGCCTCCTACAGTAGCAGCCGTGCAAAGGACCCAAAGGCAAATCAGAAAGTCATTCCGTGATGTACTAAGGGTCAAACTAAGAGGAAAAAAATGTGAATATGGCTTACGCAAAATGAAGCGAGCCAAGAGGTAATACTTGGTTATATTGAAATCAAAAAGGCATAGAATTGAAAAACAGGTCAAAAGTGATAAAGTGGAGGAACAGTACAGACAACTTCTGTAAATGTAAAGCCAGAATCTTTATGTAATCTTATAAATGCCTCTGATATATATAGGTCCATGGTTTGGGGCCAATGACATAGCTGTCATTCAATTGATAGCTAAAAACTTCCTGTCACTGGAAATCAGTTCCCTTCTGAGGCACTTTTTCCATATTTATCAAGTTTCTGAAATGGCATGGATTAAATATCCTCATCAGCCATTTGATCTTCTATAAACTTAAGCCTCTTTACCGATATCATTTTTATAATGAAGAAACCAGAATGAAGCTACTCTAGGAATCTTCCATTGACGTATTGTAGAGCACTGATTTCAACTGTCTTCTAATGCATTTAACAGTGACAATAAAGTGCAACAAATGTCAGGTGCTCTGACAACTAGTTCACTACCTGGTACTCGTGTTAAATTTATAACCAACTCAGGTGTTTATCTTTTTTCACTTCTGCTAAGCTACATGCATTTCCTAAATTTGTTGTTATGATTATGATATTCTGGATAAGGTCATTCTTGCATGCTATAAAGAAATACCTGGCCGGGCGCGGTGGCTCAAGCCTGTAATCCCAGCACTTTGGGAGGCCGAGACGGGCGGATCACGAGGTCAGGAGATCGAGACCACCCTGGCGAACACGGTGAAACCCCGTCTCTACTAAAAAATACAAAAAACTAGCCGGGCGAGGTGGCGGGCGCCTGTGGTCCCAGCTACTCGGGAGGCTGAGGCAGGAGAATGGCGTGAACCCGGGAGGCAGAGCTTGCAGTGAGCCGAGATCGCGCCACTGCACTCCATCCAGTCTGGGAGACAGAGCCAGACTCCGTCTCAAAAAAAAAAAAAAAAAAAAAAAGAAATACCTAAGGCCGGGCGCGGTGGCTCACGCCTGTAATCCCAGCACTTTAGGAGGCCGAGGAGGGAGGATTACAAGGTTAGGAGATCAAGACCATCCTGGCTAACACAGTGAAACCCCGTCTCTACTAAAGAATACAAAAAATTAGCCGGACATAATGGCGAGTGCCTATAGTCCCAGCTACTCCGGAGGCTGAGGCAGGAGAATGGCATGAACCCAGGAGGCGGAGGTTGCAGTGAGCCAAGATCGCGCCACTGCACTCCAGCCTGGGCGACAGAGCAAGACTCCGTCTAAAAAAAAAAAAAAAGAAATACCCGAGACTGGGTAACGTTTTTTTTTAAAAAAGATGTTTAATTGACTTGCAGTTCTGCAGGCTTTACCGGAAGCATGGTGCTGGCACCTGCTTGGCTTCTGGGGAGGCCTCAGAAAGCTTACAATTGTGGCAGAAGGTGAAGACGGAGCAGGCACATCACATGGCAAAAGCAGAAGCAAAGGAGCAAGTGAGTGTGGGGTAAGTGCCACACATATTTAAAGGACCAGATCCTATGAGAACTCACGCACTATCGCAAAGACAGCACTAAGCCATGAGGAATCCACACCCATGGCCCAAACACCTCCCATCAGGCCCTGTCTCCAGCATCCAAGATTACAGTTTAACATGAGATTTAGATAAAGACAAGTATCCAAACTATATCGTATTCCATCTTTTTAAGTTCAGTGGTCAAGTTTACAAAACCTGTCTCGCATGCTTGTTCTCTAGGAAGGGAATAATTTTACAAAAGAAGAACCAAAATTTAACCTCATGGTCAGAAAAATATAAAGCGTAGAACTATATTTTACTTTAAATTAACAGATTTTTTCCCTGTTACTCTTCAAAAGCTGAGAATGATATTTCTACATGTATTGAACATGGAAATTTGTATTCACAGTGTGTCCAGCTGGACAGGTATCTGCAGAGAAAACTATGCTCTATTTTATCAAAATATATCTTGAATTCAGATTCTATCATTCAACATCTTTAGAATTCATTCCAAGCTTGTATGCAGTTAGAACTCCTTCTGAATTGACAGCAAGTCTTGTGAAACTTTTTACTAACCTACTTAATTTTATTAGAATTGATCTCATGTCTTTTCCACAGAGTAATCATTAGAAACACTATCAAATATCTTTTGGAAGTCCTGGGAATCAGCCAAGTATTCCTGTCAAACAAAGAAATATCATTTGTTTGACAAAATTATTCTCCAATTTATTCCAACAGGTAGAAGCTAACTTTAGATATTGGTTACTAATTGTATTTAGTTGCATTTCATCTTTTTATAAAAATTGCTTGTAATTGTAGCAAGCTTTAACATTGAGTAAGTATCTGATAATCTTTGAGGATGGTGTGTGGTGGTTTAAACAACAACAACAAAAATCCACAAACTCATTGAAACTCTCTCCCTTGAGAGCTGGAGGTCCATCCCCCTGTCCTGGAATCTGAGTGGGCTGGTGCTTGCTTCAACCAATAAAATGCAGCAGAAGTCACATAAGGCCTTCTGAGGGTGTTTAAAGGGCCATATAACTTCCTCCTAGTTCTCCTGGCACGCTCACTGTGAGGGGCATAAGTGATCATGGGACAAGTCCAACTGCCCTGGGATTGACAAATTGTGGGTGATCTGATGGAGAACCCCCTTTGAAGCCAAACATCTTGGCCATCCCTATCAAGGTGTCTGACATGTGAGTGGAGCCATTGTGGGCCCTCAAGTTCATCCCACCCACCAGCTAAGTACAGCTGAATGGCCCAGTTGAGGCCGTAAGCAGAAGAATCATCCCAGTCCCTGCAGTACACAATCCATGTGATATTATAAACATGTGTATTGTTTTAAGCTACTAAGTCTTTATTTTTATTTTTATTTTTTTTGAAACAGAGTCTCACTTTGTCGCCCAGGCTGGAGTGCAATGGTGGGATCTCAGCTCACTGCAACCTCTGCCTCCCAGGTTCACGCCATTCTCCTGCCTCAGCCTCTCAAGTAGCTGGGATTACAGGCGCCCGCCACCATGCTCAGCTAATTTGTTGTATGTTTAGTAGAGATGGGGTTTCACTATGTTGGGCAGGTTGGTCTCGAACTCCTGACCTTGTGATCCACCTGCCTAGGCCTCTCAAAGTGCTGGGATTACAGGAGTGAGCCACTGCACCCGGCCTTAAGCTACTAAGTCTTGCAGGTAATTTGGTTTACAAAAATAGTAACTAGAAAAGGGAGAATGCCTTTTTTCTTGTTTTAAAATAATAAATGTAGCACTGAACAATTTGGAGGCAGAATGCAAGTACTATTAAGTGATAAACGGTTTTCTTCCATCTAAATTCATGTCTTTTTATATGATGTCACTCTAATAATTCTTCATTTTTATTTTCATATATGTTTTGAGAACTGAAAATTATACTCAAATGAAGTTTGAGATTGTATTTATCTTACAAAGCATTATCTCAAAAAGCACAATTTTTTCGATTGTATGAATTTAATAAATCAAATATAAATAATTTCTGGCTTGGAAATCCTGTGTGAAATGCATAAATATTAACTGTGATGTTACACTTATGAATCCTTTAATTGGTAAGATTTATCAATCTCATAGAGTTGATCAAATTGAGATTTCAGAGACTGTTTGCCAAGAAATTGGAACTTTTCAATATTCCTATATTAGGTGAGTCATCTTAAAAGGTAATTGAGTCACCTAATCAAATTCTCAGTGTTATCGTCTGGCAACTGAGATATGTGCAACAGATAAATAAAATGTGACAGGCTGTTTTTTTAATGCCTACTGATAAACTTCATAGACCACTGAGATAACAGAGCAGTCTGTGTACCTGCTAAGAGTTTAATTTAAGCCAAATAAAGTTAGAGAAACAATAATTTATAATTCACCAAAAGCTTATTATTCCTTCCTTCTATGAGCCAGTTCAGTTACTGGCCAGAGGAAAACATTTGCATGCTGGAGTTTGGAACCCAGAGTGTTCACTATGACTCTATTATATTGAGTCAACCTTCTCAGTTATCTATGAGACCATCAACTATCAACTGCTCAAAATATTTCCTCCAGCAATTGCTCCTTCTCCTAAAAGTTAGTATTTTCCCTCTCTCCTGGATTATTCTCATCCGCATATAATACCTGAAAAGTTTTTCCTATTATGAAAACGAATACTGTTCCTTTTTTTTTTTTTTTTTTTTGCCATGTCTCCATTTGTCTTCTTTCCACCTTCCACTTTTCTATTCCCCCTTAAAGCCATATTCTCTGTCTCCAGCTTCTTTCCTCCTGTTTTCTTGGCGGACACTGCAATCAGCTGAATATGCTTTCCACTCCACCGAAACCGTCGTCAGGGGCACCAGTGACCTTCCTGTGGCTAAAATCAGTGATCAATTCTCAGCCCTCAAATTACTCTTTCATATCAGCAGCATCTGATGCAGTTAATTGATCTCTTGTATTACATCATTTTCAAACTTGCCTTTCTGGAATCCACAACCTCGTGGTTTTCCTCTTACGTGGTTTTCATCTTACTTGCTTGTTCATCTTTTCCCCCTAACTCCTAAATGTACTATTTCTGTCCTCTGACATCTTCCCTCCTACATTGTTACTCACTTCCTGGATGATCTCTTCCAACCTCATCGCTTCTAATATGACTTCTATATTTATGAATCCCAAAATGTGCACCTGCAAACCGAATCTTATCCATGACCTCCACAATCATATATCCAGTTTCTTACCTTGATTTTCCCTTGATGTTACAAAAGTCTCCATCTTTAAATGTACAAAACATAACCTTTGACTCTCTTCCCTTTCTTATTCTCAATCAGTATACATTAATAACTTGCATTTTATTGAAAAACATTTGTTTATACACAGAAGTGGGAACTTGCAAAGACCTAATGACTTTTACCTTCTAAATGCCAGTGATTTATTCTACCCACAATTATAATTTTATATGTAATCCCCAGTTTTCCTCTGTTTATATAAAAAAGAATTTTTCCAGTCTAAAAAATATTGCATCCATATATTATTCAATAAATTGCAAAAGGCTTTTACATAGATGATTTTATTTGGTCAATATAAAAAAATTGAAAAAGACTTTAAAAGAATATTCTTATTTTTTAATAACCCCTGGCAGAACTAAGGAGTTACACAGGGTCACTCACCTGAAGTGTCAATAGAAGACTAGAAGACATTTTCTAGGAATTCTACTTCTTTTTTTCTTTTTCTTTTTCTTTTTTTGAGATGGAGTCTGGCTCTGTTGCCCAGCCTGGAGTGCAGTGGTGCGATTTCAGCTCACTGCAACCTCCGCCTCCCGGGTTCCCGCCATTCTCCTGCCTCAGCCCCCTGAGTAGCTGGGACTATAGGCGCCCGCCACCACGCCCGGCTACTTTTTTGTATTTTTAGTAGAGACGGGGCTTCACCGTGTTAGCCAGGATGGTCTCGATCTCCTGACCTCGTGATCCGCCCACCTCAGCCTCCCAATAGGAATTCTATTTCTATGCTCATCTGATAAATAGATCATCTGTTTGGTTTCTGAACTCCTACTACTGCACAGGAGTTTCAGGAGCTTCAGGAAGTCCTCATCCACCTTTACATACCAAATTCTAATGGATACTGTGTCTGTGGCTCTGCTTTTAAATTCTATTGTTTTGATATGTCTCTATGTTCCTGCACCTACCAACGGCTTCAATTATTGTAGTATGATCTAATAACTTGTATTCTCATTACTCACTCATTGGACTACATTAAAAATTATTGGTTCTTGGCTGGCGCAGCGGCTCAAGCTTGTAATCTCAGCACTTTGGCCGACCGAGGTGGGCGAATCACGAGGTCAGGAGTTCGCAACCAGCCTGGCCAACATGGTGAAATCCCATCTCACCTAAAAATACAAAAATTACTAAAAGGAGGAATTTGCGATAAACATACAAGATTGGTCTTGCACATCACCTTGGAGCCGCTGAAGAAACGTCACTGAGGCCGGGCGCGGTGGCTCACGCCTGTAATCCCAGCACTTTGGGAGGCCGAGGTGGGCGGATCACAAGGTCAGGAGATCGAGACCATGGTGAAACCCCGTCTCTACTAAAAATAGAAAAAATTAGCCGGGCGCAGTGGCGGGCGCCTGTAGTCCCAGCTACTCGGGAGGCTGAGGCAGGAGAATGGCGTGAACCCGGGAGGCGGAGCTTGCAGTGAGCCGAGATTGCGCCGCTCACTCCAGCCTGGGGCACAGAGCAAGACTCCGTCTCAAAAAAAAAAAAAAAAAAAAAAA